>NW_020837949.1:25748765-25817750 GCF_003676395.1 Aethalodelphis obliquidens
ATCCATTCATCAACAGATGAATGGATAAAGAAGATGTGGCACATATATACAATGGAATATTACTCAGCCATAAAAAGAAACGAAATTGAGTTATTTGCAGTGAGGTGGATGGACCTAGAGACTGTCATACAGAGTGAAGTAAGTCAGAAAGAGAAAAACAAATACCGTATGCTAACACATATATATGGAATCTAAAAAAAAAAAAAAAAAAAATTTGTTCTGAAGAACCTAGGGGCAGGACAGGAATACAGATGCAGACGTAGAGAATGGACTTGAGGACATGGGGAGGGGGGAGTGTAAGCTGGGACAAAGTGAGAGAGTGGCATGGGCATATATACACTACCAAATATAAAATAGATAGCTAGTGGGAAGCAGCCGCATAGCACAGGGAGATCAGCTCGGTGCTGTGTGACCGCCTGGAGGGGTGGGATAAGGAGGATGGGAGGGAGACACAAGAGGGAGGGGATATGGGGATATATGTATACATATAGCTGATTCAGTTTGTTGTACGGCAGAAACTAACACACCACTGTAAAGCAATTATACTCTAATAAAGATGTTAAATAAATAAATTATATATATATATATATACATATATATATATATATACATATATATATATATATATAAGATAGGCTGTGTCTAGATAACTGTGTGAACTGCTTCCCTCTTTACTATAAAACATTCAGATGTTGTCATATAACCATTTGTAATAATGTTGAAAGGAATCATGGATTTTAAATTAGAAATATATATATATTTTTTTCCGGTATGCGGGCCTCTCACTGCTGTGGCCTCTCCCGTTGCGGAGCACAAGCTCCAGACGCGCAGGCTCAGCGTCCATGGCTCACAGGCCCAGCTGCTCTGCGGCATGTGGGGTCCTCCCGGACCGGGGCACGAACCCATGTCCCCTCCATCGGCAGGCAGACTCTAAACCACTGCACCACCAGGGAAGCCCAGAAATATTTTTTTATGCAGCACAGGTAGAGAATAGAGGATAAAAATACGTAAACACATTTGATACAGTCAAATACATATTTAACCCAGGTAATTGAAACTTTGGGAGTTTATTAGGAAGAATAACTGAACTGCCATAAGATACACCCCAAAATTGCAGAGGTGAACGTAGTGAAGTTTATTTCACACTCATCCACAATTTGATTCCTGTGATTGGCAGATACCTTCATAGGATAGTTCAGAGACCCAAGCTCTTCCATCTTATGGTATCACCTTCCCCTAGATCCTCAAAGCCCATTTTGTTCAGCCAACAAATGGGGAAAGATAATTTTAAAGGTAGTTTTTATGGAATAGTCCTAGAAGATGGGTATATCACTTTTGCCCACATTCTATGGACACCCATAACTAGTGAAAGCAGGAAAATGTTCTAGATCTATGATCAGGAAGAAAGGAAAACAACTGTATAGACCAATTGTTTGCAAAGAATACTATCAATTTTTTCCTTGAAAAATTTCACTGCCTGTAATTCTTAACTCTTCATGTGCATGAAAGGTTAACAGATATAATTTCAAGAAGTCAATAAAATACAGTGTCTTAATTGCATGCCAGAGTCCTGCAATGGATTTCGGGTTAGGGAAAAGTATTTAACTTTTTTATAGTCAGCATAATTCCTTTTATATATAAAAATATATTTAAGGGATGTAATGTGACTGAAGACCATGTTAAACAGAAATCTACAATATTTAGATTTCATAACAAGTTATCCTCTCAGTTCTCTGAAACTGGTTGGAGTAGAATATTTAGCATACTGGTAATAGTAGCTAACAATTGGTTACTGTGATAAAATTCAGAAGAAATCTTTTAGGAAAATGTTTTAAAAATCCTCACCGTCAGATATTATTTTTTTCCTAATCCAAACACATAAAAAAGGAGAAAGTACAGTGATATACATTACTTCATTCAATCTAAAGATGGATAGTTAGGTTACTATTTCTTGGAAGTTTTAAAGTTTAAAAGTCTCAAAAAAGGCCTAAGAGAGAAAACTATAAAATAGCAGGAATTGGCGGAAAATACAAAATGAATAATTATCTTATGTAAACTGTAATATTGCTTGTAGTACCCATATTTTGTGGCTTTATGCTGGTTATCAGAGGAAAGGTGTTTTTGTTACTATTGGTAGTAGTTTGTGTGACATTGAAGAATAATAAAGGAGTCCCTGAGAGAAACAGGCCCATGTGTGAATAGTCATTGCTCAGGCTTAGTGACTGGGAAAATGATCTTCCCTCTCTTAGCCTCATTTTCCTTGCATATAAAATATGGTCTTCAGCATGAAGTTCACAGGAATGCTGAGAGGGTTAAGTATGAAACATGTAAATGGATAAACAAATACCGGGAGTCAAGTAAGTGAAAGTCATGAAGTAAAGCAAGTCTATCTTACCTCATGGGAATAAGTTTGTGACTCACTTTCACTGTTTCATTCAAATGGATGAAATAATCTTGGCCCCATCGATCTTACAAGTAAAAAATGTTTAAATGATTCTGAAGGGATTTTATGGAGATAAGAAGGCTAACAACTCTAGGATGTTACTAACCGCAAAGCACCATTGTATTTCCTCAGATGAAATCTAAGAAGACCTCATGTGGGTTCCTGCATGACACGTTACAGAGTGAGGCTCTGGCTTTCTTTATGAAATCCTCTGTATCTTGGTAGAATTCCTGTACCACATTATAAGCTACAGGAGTGCTTTCGAATCCCTCTGGTGCAGCAGAAGGTTAACCAGATTTCAATCCCTGCGTATTTCACAACATAAAGGAAGGCTGTTTTAGAGATCAGATGAGTTTTAGCTAAAGTACAGCAGCAAAGCAATGAATGTTGTTGCCTGGGAAATAAAGATATGCGAGAGGTAATCAATTTCTTCCAATCTTGATTTTGCTCATCCACTGGATTTGAAACCACATATTGCTTCTCCCAAAATTAACAGTTAAGGCGTCTTCTTGCAACTCAACAAGCATTACAATGTACACTCAATTTTGAATATACTGAAATCCTCATCATAAAAATTCTTCTGAGGCATCTATATTTAAAATAACAGCGTTTTCTAGTTAAGCCAGCAAATTTAAACACAGAAAATAAAGAAATTTCTGGCGAATTAGCTCTCTGGTATAAGCTATGGTTAACTATGTGCATATCTATTCATTTACTTTACACGTTCTGCTCATTTGTTTCAGAAGTAGACAGTAGAGTTTTGGTGTTCATTGTGAGCTCAGTTCGGTTTTACTTCCTTTCTGTGCTTTCTTGGCATCTGCTTTTACAGAAATGTAGCTGGTCATTAACATAGATTTGCATGCCTTACAACTGTGCTGTTTTTCATGCAAAATAGACATTTGTAAAATAATTACAGGTGGGAAAGTATGCCCCATGGAATTTTTTCTTCATTACAAAATTATCCTGTTCTGATCATTTTATATCCACTTCATTATAAGGGGAGAACACAGGGAAAAACAAATATTTCAGTTATGATAGCAATCTTCAGAGTACTTGTTCTTTCAAAGTGAGAAGTGATGGATTATATATTAATATAAATGGAATCATTATGGAAAGATTTACTTAATAAATTATTTCTAATTCCCCTCCTTTTCACCACCCTCTCTATTCTGTAAGAACAGCCTATCTCAGGCACAAAGCAGGTCCTGCTAAAGCTCCCAGATGCTAAAGTCATGGTGGACTTGGCAGCTAAAACCCAGAAGAGGGGGATTTGCCATAAAGTATTGTTTAGTTATCACTGTATCCAGCTTGCCTTCCCACTTATCAGTAGCATAACCCTGAGCTGAATGTTCTTCATGGTATTCCACATCTACTCTCTACCCTTCTCTGCCCTGCTGTGTGCCTGGAAAACTGACTTGTATGAACTGTATCAACTGGAATCCCTTGTCTTCTAATTCCATGTTAGGTTTAGCCATTGGGAAACACCAGTAGGTGATTTCAGGGAAAGAGGAGAGAGAGGTCGGGGGTGTATTCTTCAAACTCTATCACTGCTAGACCTCAGCTGGCAGTGTTTATACCCTTCCACTGATGTCCATAGCTCCTATTGGGCAGTCCTCTCCTATAACTTTCTTTCTTTCTTTTTTTTTTTTTTTTAGGAATATCAGATATTATATTATTATTATTTTTTGTGTGTGTGTGTGTGTGTGTTAGTTTCTGCTTTATAACAAAGTGAATCAGTCTTCACAGTTTCTGGTAACTTTGCCTTCTCTTTACCAAGTCAAGCCTAACAATGGTAATGGCTTCAAATTGGAGTTAGTTCCAGGATACCTCATCCTTCGCTCATATATTATATGTAGTCCCTTCATTAAATTGTTTCATTGAGAGTGCCATCTATTTCCTAAACAATCCAGGTTCTTACTCATTAGTTATGGGACATATAATCATCTTTTCTTGGTTTCCTCTGCGCACATATTGTAGGTAGTCCCTTCATTAAATTGTTTCCTGATCCTTGTTGAGAGTGCCATCTATTTCCTGAACAATCCAGGTTCCTACTCACATTTTAAGTAGAGATACAACAGGATTGAGATTTCTTGAATTACAGAATGACGGACTGTTAGAATTGGAAAGGAGTCTCATACACATAACCATGATGGAAATGAAACCCCAAAATATGAAGTCTTCTGCCCAATCACATGGCTAATTCATTGAAGAGATGAGATCATAACCAAAGTCCTCTAATTGCCAGTCAAGGTTTTTTGTTTTTTTTTCTTTTACATTAACAACATCTGCATTGGATGATCCAGAATCCAAACATAAGATGAGTCACGGGGGTATGAGTTTTGCTTTACATAGTTCTTTATCTTATTTTTATTTGTTTTTTAATGCATGTTTTGAGGAAGATTCATATAAGCAATGGAAATGAAAGAGAGGAATACAAGATAAACAGAAGGAAGACTACAATAGTTGAGGAATACATTGTAGGGACATTGACAGTTGAATTTTTAAATTTCAATCATTAGAAACACTCACTTTAGCACCCCCAGTTTATCTCTTCAGTTTATGCTGAGAATAAATAGACCCTGCATGCAGAGTGAATACTGTGTCTAAATCATTTAATGCACAGCTGCCAACCTCACATTAAAAAGGCTCATTATTTCACAAAATGGGCTCAAGAGGAGCTTCAAGTCTGTATTTCAGAGATGGGAAGAGAAAACATATTTTTATTAAATTATTAGCCTTCCCAGAATAGACATAAAACTCCTCAAAACTAATACTAACGTAAAACATTCCACTTTTCTCACGTGTAACCTATTATTTTATGACTTGTAGAAGTTTACACTCAGAAATAGTTTCTACGAAGAACCCTTAGCACCTTTTACTATCCCCCATATTAAGCTACTTCTAAAAAATATAATTAAAATATATTTACTTTCTGTCTTCTTATGGGCAAGACAGTATGGGGAACATGAAAATAAGTTATTCCATAATCTGGTTGGGAAAAAACTATCCTTTAATTTGCCACCATGATTGTGCATGTAGAATTCAGTAATTCAACAATAACGACAACAACAAAAAAAACAGAGAAGACAATTTATAATACATATACACAAAGAAATTCCTAAGCAGTCCTTGTTTCATTAGTTATATTTTACTTTTCAAAGGTTTAAATAACTGACAAAAATAGAAACAACTAATATAAAACACTGATATGATTTTAATGGGATAATTCAATGGCTAAAATGTTTTGCCTGAATTCATCAAGCATCTGCCATACATACTCATTGTGAAATCCGAGATATTTGTGTATCACAAAAAACATCTTCGCCCTAGAATATAAATCGGGGGATGATCCAAAGAAAGGTGTTAGTTGAGTTTATATTTAAAGAGGGCATACAGTAAAATAAACAACATTTATGGCAGTAATGAATATTAGACTGTAGCCTCATTACAGTTCCATAGCTTTGACTCTGGTTTTGGTAGAGTTTGAAACACAGCCTACGTGCACATACACATCAAAAAAGATTAAATGGCAAAAATATACAAATCAGTCAATCCATCAATAATAAAACAGCTACCAGAGAAAACACATGAGACCTGGAGAAAAGACAATTAAGCCTCATTAATGACCTGGCACATTTCCTCTGATGACTCTAACGGCGGTCATCAGGAGGCAGCTGAGTGTGATGCAGCCCACACGTGCATTAGGATCCAGGACACCCCTGGGCATCACACAGTGGTCCAGAGTGATGGCAACTGACCCAACTGGCATTTTCCCAAATCATTTGGTTTGATCATTACTACTCAGCACAAGGAGAAAAGCAACATGAAAATATGAAAAATAGTAGCTAAGATTACATGAGATTAGAGGGTCCATCTTATTTATCTCTATATTTCTATTACTTAGCATGGTGCCAATAAAAGCTGATACTTACAGTCAGGTTGCTACATATTAGATTGTATTGAATAAATCAACTAGAGCTCCTTTACTGCTAGTAATCTATTGTACTGAACTTGAACAAATTGTTTCAACTCTCTGAGCTTCAGTTCCAACATCTGAAAAATTGTAAATTATAATAGTACTACCTCCAGGAGGCTTTTTCCTGGAGATAAATGAGATAATGCATATGAACACACTCTTTGGACTTAACATACCGTTAAAAACTGAATGCTTGTGCTTAAGTTACTATTTTAATATTTTAAGGGTTAAAAAAGAGTGCCAATTTTGTCACTGACATTCTGTTCAACACATGGTTAGATTTATCTAACAATTGTTAGGCTTTATTTTCCTGAAGAGATTCAATGATACTTTCAATTTCAATGAAGAATGGCTTGCAAACACTTTTATTTTTAACACATTTGGCTTTGTTACAAAAAGATTGCTCATCATTTTTCCAATATAAATAAGTGATAGTTCTATAGTAATAACACAAATAACAAAGAGCTGTGAAATCTGTCATTTCAGGCCATGTCTACATAGCCAATGTTCCCCATGAAGGAGGTCCTAAGGGCATGAGAGACGGTTGAACTGTACCAGTGAGAAAACAACTGAATACATTCTTTCTTACAGCAAGCTCCCACTGTCTGTGACAGCCAATCTGGGACAGGGACAAAAAAGAACTTGTTTATATACTACACGTCAGTGCGGTCTTGGCAGCTCAGGGGGCCTCCCAAATAGTTTAACAACTGAGAAATTTCTAGAAGTGTTGTAAGCAAGTTTATCCCTGGAAGAATATGAGGTCCTTTCTTCTCCCCTCTGGAAAAAGTTATAGTGACTTGTGAAGCAAGATCAGTGTTAGCGATCACAGAAATAACTCTACCAATTGGAAAACAAAAGTAGCTACAGATGAGGAGTGAGGGAAGAGGTGATAGAAAATCAATAATTGAGTACCGTTCGTGAAAGTGGGAGAAAAGTCACCTTGAGGCAAGAAAGAGATGGTAGCGGTTACTTAAAATGCATGTGAGTATTTCTATATTACCCAAAGATATTAATCTCTAGAACTTGGGGACAAGAAATGAGAATTCCCTAAATTATAGGTTATTCATAAACTACTTCTACCATTCTTCATACTCATTACTCCTTATTATAGATACTAAAATGCTTATTACTTTGAACATATTTTTAGCAGTATTTACAAAAATTTTAGCTTATAGCAAATATTCAAAAACTGGAAAATACCAGCAAACATTACTGGCTAGTTTTCAAATAATATTAGGATCGCCTATCAAGGTTAAAAGTACTATGTAATTTCCAAAATGTGTTACTTCTTAAAACATCCTTGTAAGATTTATCTAATGTCTACTACGCATATAAACTTATTACTATCTATTAATAGGAATAACTCACCGTTGGCAGACGACAGGACCACCACCAACACACACAACATAGATGCAACTATGAGCAAGACTTGTTTATTAGGTTGTGACTGATTGTCTCCTAAGTGTTTCTGTGCTGATTCTCAGGAATGTCAACCTTACCCTTTGACTCTAAATGTCATCGTTTCCTGTTCTTGCTTTCATCTTGATATCAGTGGTTTCCTTCAAACCAGGAATACCTCGATGTTAACTGTTTGGCTTTAATTCTTTCAAGAGAATTACAATACTTTTTCTCATGTTCCCAACTGATTTTTCTTGGGATTTTGTATTCAGAAAAACATAAACTTCCTGAGTATCACTGGGAAGAAATTTCTGCACGGAAATCCTATGCAAGACAAACTGTCTTTTCCATGTCAATAAATGGCATGACAGACAGGCAGTTTCTTGAGTCGTCATCTAAGCATGAGCCCTTGGTTTCTCTACGTCCCTCTGTCACACCCGGTCTTCTCAATGCTACTTCAAACATATCCTGAACCATCATCATCTCTCCAGCCACAGGCCTACCACTACCACCTCTCCTGGTCATGACACAACAGTCTCTTAGGTGGCCTTCCTGCTTCCATTTCTGACCCACTAAAATCAATTCACCACACAGGAGTAGTCAGAGTAAAAAAAAATAAACATATAATTTAGGTCTTGTTACTTCCATGGTTAAAATCCCCATTAGTTTCCTATCACATTTAAGTCCAAAATTTGTAGCTTTCCTTCCAAATTCCTAATAATCTAACTTTCCAAACCCATCCCATACTAGCCTCAGCCTGAATTCTAGGCCCACCGGCATTCTTTCCATTTTTCAAACACTCTAAGCTAGTTCTTTGATCTTTTGCTCTATTTGGTTTCTTCCTAAATTGCTGTTGCCCTACACATTCAGAGATGAGCTTAGGAGTCACCTGCAAGTGACCTCCACAACCACGGAATCTACAGTAGCCTGCTGCGTACTCTCTATTACACCACCTTGTATAAATTCTCTGCATAGTATGTAACACCACGCTTTTTTTCCACTGCCCCTTCTCTTCTTTCCTTCCCTTCCCTCCCTTCTCTTCCCTTTCCCCCCTTCTTCTCCTTTTACTAAAATATAAACTGTAATAAAGAAAATGTCCATTTTGTTCACACTACATCCCAAGCACTTTGGAACAGTGCCTGGCACACAGTAGGTGCTCAACAAATGGTTATTATATGAACGGCTAAATGAATGAAGGAATGAATGAATAAAAAAGGAATATTTTGGATCATACATTTAAACTGAACTTTAGTTTCCTCATCTCTAACATGACAATAATGCTGCTTTCCTCAAAGAGTTGTTATAAAATTATATGTGATTAGTTCATGCAAATACTTGTAGAAACCAGTACAGAAATGGAAGATATTAAAATAAGGCTGTAAAAGAGAATTTTTTAGAAAAGCCGTACACATCACATAGTTACATTTAAAATGTAAACCAAAATCTCGCAAAAGTAATCACGTATATGTTTTTTAATTAAGACATATTTTTAGGGGGTAAAATACTGGAGGTTGCCAATTAGGTTAAAGTTATTTAACCTAATTTAGGGATCTAGGCTTCGGTAAATAGAAGGAAAAGGAGGAAAATTACTTTGTGTTATTGAGTACTTAAAGTAGATCCAAGACCATGTTAAGATTTTCACATACTATATACCACTGCGGTGGTATTGTTATTTCAATTTATAAATAAAGAATTCAGCCCCAGAAACATTAGGTCTGTATGTCTTTTCCTATCACATCACCTTGCCCTCATTAGTGGCTAGGGAAAAGGTCTAACACAGAAGACTCCAACAGTTTATTTGATGTAGTATCTTCAAATGCCAGTTTTACCTGTACATTTTTCAGGTAAATCCCACCTCCAGCCCCTGCTGAGAGGTCGTCAGGTCACAAAACTCCGTTTCACTTTAGCACACCTCCTCAGGTGTGCACATCTGACCCAAGAGGAATCTCCTGTGGCCTGGCTTTAAAAAATGTGATGGGTCAACTGATTGGGTACTTGAATTAAAAACCAGAAGCAAGTGTCAGTTATCTGGGGATTTTGAAACAGATAACTTATGAGGTTGAGTCGGAAAAAAAAGTAGAACATTTATGAAGCTAAGTCAGGAATGAGATCGGTGCCCTAGCAAGCCAAAGCCACCCACCAGCGGAGGCTGTTAAAGAGTAGAAATAATAAATTAGGAGAAAGGAGAGACAAGAGCAAGGAGCACACATGCTGAGATTAGGGCAACCATGTAGCTCCTAGGAAATGCAAGAGAATCTTTGATTTCCTACTTAGTTTCAATTCCTGTAGGACTACATTTCCTATCTTTGGATACAATTGCTTGTATATCTTTATAAGAAAATATATTTCCCCTTCCTGTTTGCTGGAGCTAGCTGGAGAGGTCTCTCTTTCTTGAAACTAAAACGACCATAACTAGAACACATTACGCTGTCCGAAAAAGCCCTCGCGCATGTATGTATGTTTATAGAAAGAGTCTGTTTTCACCTCAAGGTGTGAGTTTCTAGTTTATTTTTAGATACACTTTTATCTGCTACCTCATTTGGATAAAGGAGAGTAAATCTCAGTTGTGATCTCTTGCTTTTTTGGAAAGGAAGCAGTTCAAACAGAAATTATCATTTATTTGTTACCTCCTCCCAATCTCAGCCACATAGCCTGAAAACTCAGCTTTACACGATGAGAGCTCCATCTACCACATAGTTATGATTTCTGAAGAAACTGTTTTGCAGAAACAAGCAATTAATAAAAATAGCGGCAAAAGAGGATCCCTAAAATACATATGAAAGATTGTGTTTTACACCATGTCAATTAATGCAAATTTTTATTGCAACTATTAGTGTTTCATTGATTCACTGATTTGATCTAACCATTTTTATTCAAAATAAAAACTGCACAAACTAATGTTCATCGGTAACTTACAGTCACGTAACTTATAGTTGAACTTAAGTTTGGGTAGAAGGCATCTTTAGGCAATAGAAATGGACTATAAGACAAATATGAGCTATGGTTGACATTAAATACAATGATATTGTGAGTATCAGACTAATGCAGAAAAAGTCTGCTGATTATATGCCATGGCTCCAAAGGAATACGATTAATATCCTTATGTGTCTTAATAGACCCACTTTAATTATTTTATAGTCACACTACTATAACTTCAGACCGAATTGTAAAGTGCTGTTTGTCTAGTTAATAAGAAGCAGAAACAGGTTCTCTGAATGTATGAGTGTCTTCAGACATGGATATAGAGATGGTAGTTGGGTTTCTGGATATGGACAGAGGTAATAAAGTATGCAATACAGGTTCAAGTGTTGAAGCAGCAGGTGACAAAGTTGTGAAACAGTAGCTCAGCCCCCACAGAGGGGGGGCTGTAAAGTCACATCAACAGGTTGTTCTGACAATCAATAGTCACCCACTTGCCAAAGGCGGATCCTCAGTTCTCTTGTTAGGACCTTCTGTAAAAAATGGGACATATGATAATTAAAGATGTTGCCTTTAGCAACAGAGTTGGTAATAACATGCAATTTAGTCTCAGTACCTAGCATATATATACACACACACACATATATACATATATATGTATATATACACACTTATTTGCATATATACTATAAAGTATATATTGAATATATTATAGTGCATATATATATATACGTGTATGTATTTTTGCACTTACTTCTTGATTTGGTTGCATTTAACTGATTCTCTGTAGATAGGAAAGGATATTTATTTTCCCAAGTAATAATAGCCTTCAAAGCTGACTGATTTCAATCAGCTGTGACAGAAAATGAAATAATATATTGATATATTCAATATGTTAAGGTAAAACTATATATCTTATTTACAAATACCTACTGTTTTCTAAGAGAACAGAAACTGAGGTATATTTATTGAATAACATGATGTGCGTAAAGAATTAAATTTGAGAAGTGTAGAGAAATCTATGAAGTAAAAGAGTTAAAAAGAAAGAAGAAATGGCTGAAAAGCACAGGTGGAGAACAAAAGGAAGAGTTTTGGAGTGAGATGCTACGTGTTGTGTGTTGTAGTGTCCCTTCCTTCCCTAATCACCCCACAAAAACTTTAAATTAATCTTATAACTCATTGGATTTTGAAAATGCAATGAAAGTTACTGATGCAGTGGTTCAAGGTGAGCAAAAAGAAAAAAAGCATAGGGTCTTGGGCACATCCGTATTACTCAAATAATGCGATCATCAGTTACCTTTAACATTTTTAAAGTATCTGTCTTTTTAAAAACTGACAAAACCCTAGTTTAATAAAAATAAGATAATTTACAAAAGTTAAACATTTAAAAACTATTTTATGGAATATACTATATATACACCAAAGAGATGCTTCAATGATTAAAGATAATTTCTTATTTAGCTAAAAATGGGAATAAAATTGACAAATTTTCTGAATAAAAATGAACTAGTAAAATTTTAAAATAAAAACTTTGACTTTACCAAAGTTTTTTCATAGAATTTTTGACAAGTCATCAGATGGCACATTAGTTGATAAGCACAATTTAGATGTAGCAGAAACATTTGAAAATGCTAATTATAGATGGAAATCTTTGGCCTAGTCATTTGCAATATATTCCTTACCTAATAGGTACAAAATATAAAAGTACCTACTGATTCCAAATTTTTGCTTGATTAGTGATTAATATAGTTTTGTGTAGCTCATATATAATTGGAACTAAATGAAAATCCTTGGCATGATCTACGTACCAGAAATGTTTGCAGTAATATTTTCTCCAGGATGTCATACGTTTACCCTTTAAACTTATTAATGCTTATAATCTCTGATAAACCAATGCCATAAAATGTTCTGTTTTGTGAAATATTCTCTTAATTCAATTCAGTTAATTATTTGGAAAAATAAAGCTCTTCTAAGTTTGTATTTTGTTTAAAATTGGAGTAATTTTAGTCAGTGTGCAAAACTAGTGTATTAGTTTTTAATTGCTGCTTTAACCAATAACCATAAATTTAGTGGTTTAAAACAACTCAAATTTGTTACCTTAAAGTTTTAGAGGTCAGATATCCAAAATGGGTCTTGCTAGGCTAAAATCAAGGTGTCAAAAGGACAGAGATCCTTTGTAGGCTCTATGGAGAATCTTTTCCTTGTTCTTTCCAGCTTCTAGAGACTGCCTGCATTCCTTGACTTGTGGTCTCATCATCATTTTCAAAGCTAGGAGCACAGCACCTTCAAATCTTTCTCTGACTGACTCTTCTGCCTCCTTCTTCCACTTACAAGTAAACTTGTGTTTATACTGAGCCCACTAAAATAACCCATGAGTATCTCATCTCAAGATCAGTTGATTAGCAGCTTCCATCTGCAACTTTAATCCCCCTTTGCCACGCAGCCTAACATATATATAGCTCCCAAGGATTAAGACATGGATATCTTTGGGGGGCCACGTCCAGCCACTAAGAAAATTGAAGTTGCTTCCTTTTATGATTTCTATATTTTTGATTTCCAAGCATTTATAGTTCATTTTTAGATTGATATCGTACCATAAAAATCTATCCCTAGAGGCTTATAGGACAAATTTTATGTTTGAATATAATCGATCGGTTTTTGTGTTAAAAATTCCCCAGTATCTTTCCAAATTGTGGAGATATTATATGATGCCCCAAATCTTAGATTTATATGCATTGCCCACTTTATGAAGAAGATTGGCCTGGGCCTTACTATAAAATTCCATGGCAGACAAATGCCCAAGAGAGAGAGATTTTTCCTACCATCACTCTTTAGGCTACACAAATTATGCTGTAAACATCAGAATCTGCTTTCCACAATTCAGTTTGAAAAGACTCCCTTCCATAGTACTGAAATTTAACAACCAGTGAGCTGAACAGTAAACCAAACATTTCAGGCAAAAGTAGCTTTCAAAACAATGGAATTTTAGAATTGATTTAGTAAAATACCACTATATTGTAGAAGGTTTTTTTAATATTTATTATAATATTGTAGTTCATATTTGGCATTTACAGCTTTAAATGAGAAGAACAAGTTTAAGATTCAGTCCACATTGAATTTATATAGTTCAATTATGCTTAAGATCAGACATTCCTCTCTAAGCACATATCTTTATAAGATCTAGAAGGAATGCAGTATGGAGTGAATTATTGTTATGGAATAATTTTGAAATAAAGGTCTTTTAGTCTAACATTTTGAATGTACCATAAATGGCTATTTGAGGAAGATTAAGGTTAAGAATATTTT
Organism: Aethalodelphis obliquidens; assembly: GCF_003676395.1. Classification (NCBI taxonomy): domain Eukaryota; kingdom Metazoa; phylum Chordata; class Mammalia; order Artiodactyla; family Delphinidae; genus Aethalodelphis; species Aethalodelphis obliquidens. The sequence goes on from NW_020837949.1 coordinate 25,762,808, forward strand.
TGTGAGCACTGATTTACTTGAGGTGGGTGTACTGTTCTCAGGAAATCAAAAATATCTCCCTGTGGTATTCTGATATAATTACTTCAGTCCTATAGTTAGATAACAATCATTTTACCTAACTAAAATTTAGGATTTCCATCCAGTGGGTAAAGATACCTAAATAAGAGGATACTGTAATAAGAGTAATAGTAATTAACTATTTCTTGCACTTTATAAACCAGAAAATATATGGATTTACACTCAGGCAGGTCTGGATTCACATCCCAGACCTGTCATTAATTACACGTGTGGCTACATACCTCAGTTTTCTCATCTCATTAACTATCAAGAATAATGTGATTCTTCTAAGATTCATTGAGGACTAACTATAAGTAAAATATGGGTGTTTAGCATATGCACATGTACTTTGCTTGACTCAATGAATGATAGCAATTTTTGAAATCAAAAGTTCTGCCTCTATATTCTGTCAGTCAGTGGAAAGCTGGTAACAAATATTAACAAGTATGGATAAAGAATATGTTTGAACTTTCATATCTGTGTATGATAGAGAAACTAGTCCTGAACTAGTCTTCCCATAATAAACAAACATAAAATGGAAAAAAGAATACACAGCCCTACTTGGAATTTATTAATCAGTGAATCGGTTTATTAAATCACACAAGCTAAAAAAGTTAAATCACACAAGCTATCTTTATCACACAAGATAAAAAAATTTTACCTTTTTAAAATGTTTTCCCCCTTCTCTATATCCTTTCTTCTGGGTCTTCAATTACTCATTTGATATTAGGCCGTGAAACATTGAGAATAAGTTCATTTTATTTCAATCTATTTTCTGATGATTCACTTTAGATATTAATGTTAGTGAATTTTATCATAACATTTTAATATTTTATTTCAGTTGAGGCTCAGTGAATTTGATTTCATTTTTCTGTGACTTCAGTTTGTATAATTTCTATAGACTTCTACTGTGCTCTCTGTCAAGCACATCAAGTGATTTGTTTTAAATATATTTCATTTCTCAGTTCCCATTTCATTCTTCTATAGGTTTTATATCTCCTCCAAAATTTTGCATATTTTCCTCATTATATACATCTTTAACTATAGAACATATTTTACATACTCAATATTTTAGAGCCTTTCTCTGCTAATTCCAACATCTGTGTCATCTTGTTTGTCCTTTCTGTGTCCCATGGAGCCGTGTCCCACTTTGCTCCCCTTTTATTCAAATCTTGCATCACCACCAGTATCTACTATAAGCCAATGTTTATGGCTTGGTGGTCACCAATAGATGAATGGATAAATGCACTGATACATCACACAACGGAATATTATTCAGTAAAGAAATGAGCTATCAAGCTATGAAAATACAGGGTTGAATCTTAATACTGTTATGTGAAAGAAATCAGTGTGTAAAGGCTGACCGTTGTATGATTCCAATTACACAGAATTCTAGAAAAGGCAAAACTCAAGTAATGATAAAAACATCAGTGATTTACATGAGTTTTTCAGGAGAAGAGGGAGAAGATTTACTAGGTGAGACATAGGAGATTAGTGCAGGGTGGTGAAGCTATTCTGTATGAGTGTGTAATGATGCATGAATGACACAATGCATGTGCCAAAATCCATAGAACTTTAATGCAAGAAGAGTGAATCTTAGTATATGCACATTTAAAACATCATTTAGGAGGTCAGGGGATCCCAGGACAGAATGCAGAATGTCACAAAATCATCTAGCTGTATTACAAACATGAAAAGAATTTACTGAAGAGGATGGGAAAAATGGGCTGACGTAACTAATTTTGGAAATGGAGTATATAAGCATTAAGCACCATATGCTACTTGATAAAGTTGTTTCCCACAGGAGTATGGATGAGCAATTGATACTGCTATACAGGTGTACTGGAATTGAACAATTAAGTAAATGTGCAGTAGATTGTGGGAGCCAGGTTTCTCACGGTTGGAGAGGGAGGTTACAGATAAGCAAGGAAGAAGAGTTTACAATGATCATGTTAATGAATCAGAGCTGGAGACACCATATGAACTCATGTTTGGCCTAATATAAAGATGATTACATATATAATTGTAGATATTTATATATACATGTGTTAGTACATACACATATATTTACTTGTTTTGTCAGCTAAGAGAACCTAGAAACAACTACTTCCCTAACAATGAGCACACCTAGGTTGGTTTCCAATACTATTCTTAAATTTTAAAATCAGGGTTCTTTGGAAAAATCCATAATATACAAGATGAGCTTGGAGCATTTCACAGTTCCAGAAAATAAGGAAGTGTTAAAACAAAGCAAAATACAAACAGGAGAGAGAGAGGGGAGGAAGAGAAAGATTATGAGGGTATATCAAAGGAACACAGAAGCCAACTGAAAAAGCCCCCGATGGTTAAAGTTGAAATCATTTGAGAATGAATGAATAAAGTAATAGTGGATTGTATGCCAAAAAATAAAATTAATATCAATGAGTTCATAACAATATAACAATATAATGATTGAGTAAAGATGGAGAGAATAGACCAATCTCCTATGTGGAAAAATTCCAAATAACTTATATCTAGTACTCTATCTTCAGAGCGGCAAAGCATAGCTCCTGACTCCTCAAGTATGGGTTGCATACGCTTCCTTCCAAAGAGTACAGTATGGAAAGGAGGGAAAAGGTGAGTTTATAGTGGACAAACCTGACGAACACTCCCTCAAGCAAGGTGATCAGAGTTAATCCTCGATATGATGTAATAAGAATGGCACTTTATCTCAGAGGTCTTCCTCCCTCAAAATCCATAACATCAGTATAATCATAAAAAACAATCAGAAAAACCAAAATGAAGAACATTTACCTAACCAGTAATCCTCAAAACTGTCAAGGTCATAAAAAACAAGGAAAATCTTAGAAACTGTCATAGCCCAGAGATACCTAAGGAGATATGATGACTAACGTGCTCTTGATGGGATCCTAGAAACAAAAAAATAAATTAGGGAAAAACTAAAGAATTCTGAATATCATTGGGACTTTAGTTAATAATATATCAGTATCAGTTTACTAAATACAACAAATATCCATATTAACTAAGATATTAATAATTGGGGAAACTGGGTATGGGGTATATAGGAGATCTCTGTATTATCTTCATAATAAAATAAAAAGTATTCTAAAATAAAAATTTTCTTTTAAAAACATATCCAAAGTATTTATAAAGATGACATTGTAATTTGTCTTTTTAAAATGTAGTTAGATTTTAGCATTAAATATCCATCTAGTTGCCAAAGTATAGAATTGGCTTAATACTTTACCCCTCTTATGTATGTAATTGACATGTATACGTGTGAATATGTAAATTTATTTAAGAGGAATATTGTTCCATTTTGTTAAATGGTCCTCACCTGCTCTGTACAACAATAACACATCTCTGGGAATCATATTGGAACAAAAGGAAAAACAAGGAAATTGATGTTTGGCATTACTTGGAAACAAATGCTTTATTATGTATGAATCTATTACAGTCATGCTAACAGAGGAACTATTTGCAAGTTAATGTTTTTCTCTCATGCAAATGCTTCCTCTGCTCACATCCTCCCCATGCTCTAAAGCAGGTTGTCTTCAAAACTGGCAGCAGCATAAAGCACAAGCCTCTGTGGCATTTAGGTGCACTCACCTCCCCTCTTCCTGGGACTTGAGTCCATAGGGGAGGAGAAGCATAGGGTTTGAATGATATTAATCATATGAGTGGATGTTTAGAGTTATGATTGTACTGTGCCTGCACCGAGCGCCAGACCTGATGACAGAGGTGTTGATAGATTCTTTGTTTTTTGTTTGGTATATGTAGAGCCCTCCTAAGCAGTGTTATTCAAAATATGATCTATGCCACGATGCCAGTACATAAACTTTTGGCAACTGGATGTCAAAAGATAATATGGAATACTTACTTGAGCATAAACATTTAGAAACTTATTGTACTCTGAAACTGCCATAATATTTTTATTACATTTTATGGAAATATCTGCAAAAGATTGAAAATATAAATTTCATCCTTGATCACAAATGGTAAGGAATACTGCTCTCAAGCATAGGGCCTAAGGCTGGGGTCCCCCTTGCCTAAGTTTCGATGTGATATTTATCATGGGTGAAAGGGAAGAGTACCACAGATGAAGAAAGATCGCCTCTGCCTTGTCCACAGTCTTGCTCAAGATGGAGCCTATCTTCAGCTCTTTGATAGCAGAGGTTATTTGTTGAGATTCTTTTTTATTCTCCCATGGGCTTTTAGTTACTAAGCTTATAATCACCTTCATACAACTCTAACAACTAACTGTGGGAAATATACAGGGGACTAGACACATGAACTTTAAGGAACAGAAAAAAAAAAAACCTTTAAGGAAGTAAAAATAAGAAAACACAAGGTAGAACTGTGTGATTGCAAGATTAGTCATGCTTATTTTTCATGGACTGATCTTTGGATTATTGCACAGGGATAACGATGATGCCTGAAGAAATGTACTGATGTCTTTACATACACTGTGAATTGGAACTATAAGGAAAAGCATTGGGTTTTTTTAGCCAGTGTATTAGGAATTTAATCATTATGTTTCTTACTTTGGAGAATTTATCTAACTCAGCCTTTTGTCTCCTTAAAGCAAACTTCTACTGTCCTCCAATACTACAAACACCTGTTTTATTTTTGAAATGTGTACTATGGCATATGTTCATTTTCTTTTTTTAACTCATAATTTATTGCCTCTTCATATAAATTATTAAATTTATGTATTACAGTTATACACAAAGTCCCAGTTACACTGTGATGCCATATTACTGCCTTGCAAGTGTGAAGGTTATTACTCAGCTCTTCTGCCACCATGGATGACCACTTCTGTGCTGATGGATTTGCACTCCTCCATCCCAGGCTTTCACATTTGCGTCTCATGAGTCATTACGTCCAGGATTAAAGGCTTAGTCTGTGTCTTAGTTCAGTTTGCTGTAACAAATATACCATAGACTGAGTGGTTTAAACAGAGTGGCTTAAATAGCAAGCATTTATAATATTTCTCATAGTCCTGAAGGCTGGGAAATCCAAGGTCAAAGTGCCAGCAGATCCAGTGTCTGGCAAAAGCCCACTTCCTAGTTTGGAGATCATTCTTGCTGTGTCCTCACAAGGTGAAGAACAGAGAGAGGGAAGCAAGCACTCTTGTGTTTATTCTTGTAAGGGCACTAAACCCATCTGTGAGGGCTCCATCCTCATGACCTAATTACTTCCCACAGGCCCCACTTCAAATACTATCACACTGGGGATTAAGCTTCAACATATGAAGTTTGGAGGGACACATTCAACCCATAGCACTCCTCCCCTGGCCCACAAAAATTCATGTCTTTCTCACATGCAAAATACATTCATTCTCTCCCAATAGTCCCAGAAGTCTTAACTTGTTCCAGTATCAATTCTAAAGTCGTAAGTCCAAAGTCTCATCTAAATATCTAAATCAGATATGGGTGAAACACAATGTATGGTTCATCACAAGGCAAAAATCTTCTCCAAAAAAAAAAAAAAAACTTCTGCAGCTGTGAACATATGAAACCAAATTCTCATTCCAAAAGGGAGAAATAGGAAGGAAGGGGTGACAGGTCCCAAGAGAGTTTCAAACCTGGCAAAGCAAATTCCGTGAGATCTCAAGGCTCGAGAATAATCTTTGGCTCAGTGCTCTCCCTTTTGGACCTTGTTGGGTAGCAATGTCACCCACATGGCTCAGCAAGGTACTACTCAGGCCTTGACTCTCTTCAGAGACACTGCCCAGGTCAAGACAGGGGTTGTGCCCCCAGGGCTGCCCCACCCCCATGGTTTCTGTTGGAAGCCTTGGCAGTGGCTCCGATGATCTCTGAGTCACCTTTGGAGCCCTTCCTCCCTTTTCTTGAAGGAGAGCACACATTCACAGCCTTCCTTCATCCTATCCCATTTCCTGTTTCCTTTAGTCACAGCTGACAGAGTTTCTGCTGGTATAATCCCATCTCTATTCCTGGTTTCTACTGAGATGCTGAATAAGTCTGTGATTAAGTCTCTATAGCTTGCCTCTTTTCTTTCTAATACCTTACCAGAATCACCTTTAAAATTCCCGTACTGGCTTTTTCTAGCCTGCCTCTCAGAACTCTTCCAGCTTCTACTCATGACCCAGTTCCAAATCCACTTCGACAGTTTTAGGTATTTGTTTAGTTATTTGTTAGCACCCCACTTCTAGGTACCAATTCCTGTCTTAGTCAGTATGGGCAGCTATTAAACAAATATACTATAGACTATGTGGCTTAAATAATACTTATTTCTCACAGTTCTGAAGGCTGGGAAGTCCAAGATCAAGCTGTCAGCAGATCCAGCGTCTGGTGAGAGCCCACTTCTGGTTTTCAGTGGTTGTCTTATTGTATCCTCTCACAGTGAAGAACAAAGAGAGAGGAAGCAAGCACTCTTGTGTCTGTTCTCATAAGGGCCCTAACCCCATTATAAGGGGTCCACCCTTATAATTTAATTACCTTCCAAAGGCATCACCTCCAAATACCATCACACTGGAGATTAGGTTTTAACATATGCATTTTTGGGGGACCACGAACATTCAATTCATGGTAGTCAAGATACAAAATACTTTGGGCTAACTCTGTGTTAAAAGCAGCTGAACTATATGACTACATCTGGGGATGAAGCAATAAAATATAAAAGTGAAATCTTGCAATAACGTGAATATTACTACACATGCATATTTTAAGATTACTTGGCTCATTTTCCTAGGCATTTTTTTAATAGTCTGCCTTAGGTTATCGGTGGTAAAGATCTGGCCGTAGAGATTTTATCAAATAGAGATGATTGTACCTTTAAGTCTAACTGTTCTTAGCATCACTTAGTGTGATGATCATCTTCAGGGCTGACAGAAATCAAATTCAAGGGGAATATATGATATATGTGATATTTCATTGGGATTCTTAGCCATTTTGTAAAGGAACTAGGGACAATGTCAATCAAGAAATAGCTCTACATAAAACTGTTCACAGGTTCCATATCAATTATTTCTGGGACTAATTTTTGATCTTCGGCTAAAACACTTTAGACTGCTATACTCCCCACCCCTGCACCCCTTTTTTCCTCCTCATAGAAAAGTCTTCTCTTAGAATGAGTAAAGGACCTAAGGCAAGAGTGATGAACAAGACCAAAGCAGGGAAGTTCTTTTTAATTTGAGCGAGACTCATGCCCTAATGCACTCATGCTCTCCCCTGCTGTCTCTTTTCATGTATAAGGCTGGGAATGAGGAGAAGTAGCTTGTCAAGGGTCAACTTTTATTCAACTAGAAAATGAATTTCCTCCTGAAACAAAGTTAAATATGCCATATTTTATTCCTTCCTATGCTGTTGGACCCATTCAACATTTCAGCCAACAATATAGGATTTTTAAAGGATGAAGCAGTCACCCCACATGTGTTGCCAATAGTGACCATCGAGTAAGCCGTGTAGAGGTGAACATGTTGAAGAATTTTTAGTGGAGGGGTGAGAACATACATCTGATTGGAAAATACTGAGGAAAGAGTGGAATTAGAGCTACAGACAACATTTTCAAGTGGTTTTCTTTTCAAATGGGGCAATACCAGTAAAGGGATATGGGATTAATAGAGGTTTGTTATGTTGTTCTGACAAATGATACTTGAGCATATATTTGGTCTCATATACTAAGGCTGAAGTACCTCCTGGCCATGTTTTAAAAAAATGTTTAACTATAGCAGATTAGCAATTAACTACAAACACTTCAACTAGAATTACTGTGGATACATAATGTCACATGTAAATTGTTTAACTTATTCATACACTCCTTTATTTCTTCATTGAAGGGACAGGGATGAAGTTTGCTTTCGCTCCATACTTCATTTCTAGTGCCCAGTCTAGTGGTTATCACAAATTTGCTCTTCCTCTTAACTGCAGGTCTAAGAGAAGCCTGAGCTAAGAGAACTTCTACTGACAGATATCTGAAAAGCCTGAAGCATTTGTAAAACACAAGAAGAGACGTAAGCTTGGTAGCCAAGAAATGGAAAGAAGTAACTAAATGGGCGTGGAGTTAAGCTTACGTGTGGGCTCTTGGAGGAATACTACAATGAAAAGTGAGGCGAGACCTCAACAAAGGAGATCTTTCTTTGCTTGTACCTCCATCCTGTGGTAACAGAGAACTCAGCAACATTAGTATTTTATGAGAGAGGGTTTCAGTCGAAGGAAGGGGTATTTCCCAGAATATTTTAATTCTTTCACCTAAGCAGAAGCCTGATTCTAATTTAATCTTCACTGTTAGTGATATTAGTGATAAAGCGTTTCATGAAACATAGAAGACAGAGTCTCTGCTCTCCCCGAGGATATAATTCAGTCAGGACTAACAAACAATGAAGAGATATTTCTTTCATTTCTTGTTTTAGTTATAAAAATAAAAGGCCAACCTCAGCTGTTCAGAAATACCCAAGTGCCGAAGGGAATTGTTTGGGGGATGGCAGCAGCTGAGATGGGCTTAGTCTGGGAAGGCTCTGTGATGCTAATTCCCCTAGTAATTTATCATCTCCTTGCAACAACCTTGAGTTTCTTGCCTCCTGTTTGAAATTTAGTCTTAGTGTCTCTATTCCCCCTGGTTCTTTAAAATACACATTTTTAAATGCTGAAATAAAAAAGTATCTACAGTTGACAGAAAAACTTTGGAACAATTTCTAAACAATGTTTAAAAAAAACAATTTATCTAAATTTGTTTGAGACTTCAATTATATTGCTTATTTTCCTGATTCACTGGGGTTAGTCCAATTCACTGAGTACCCTTTCCACACACTATTTCTCTTTAAAATGGGAGTAGGGCCTATCTGAATGTCAGTGATATAGGGTAGAAAGAAAGTACATTCTAAAGGGGGGAAATAAAATAGGGAAGATTGAGTAGATGTTGGCATGGCAACACCAATGGCTGGCTCTGAGTGTGCCTGTGAGAGAAACCCTGAGGGCATCAGAAAGAGTGGAGAATAAAAACTGCTAAGAGAGAAAAGACGAATGGGAAATACAATGTACGGGTTTATAGTGAGGTGGTAAGGAGTTTTGCCAAGTCTGACCCTAATGACTAGGATACACCATCCATTAGTATATTGACTCAACAAAAACATTAAGTCTTCCATGTGCCAGACACAGTGCTAAAAATTGAGAATACAAATTGATTTTAAAGTAATTTTTTCTTTCAAAGTACGAATAACTTTACCAAGAAATATAATATTCATAACTAATGTCAAATTATGATTTGCTATCACTGCTACTTTTGTCTTAGAAGCATCTTTCTCTTAAGTTGCTTCTTGTGTATTTTCCACTAATTGTTCCCTTATTGGTATTAGTTTACCCAACCTGCTTTATTAGCACATCCATTCATTTATTCACAAATTTAATTTCTATTCCTTTATTTATTGATGTCGTCTATGTACCAGCTAGTGAAGATTCAACAGTGAACAAAACATAGTCTCTACATTATTTTTCATAGTCGCTACATAGTTGCATCATTAGTTTACAATAAGCTAGAAAAGACAGATACTTAAAAAAATGGTCAAACAAATAAGTAGAATAAACACCACCTAGTGATCAAGTCTACTGTAAGTCTCTCCTTTCTGTTTTTTTTGTGACTATCACTCTTTACCCCTGAGATGGTGGTGCTGGCAGGGATGAGTGTGTCGGGGGTGCGGGTACTTTGTGTGTGTGATAGATGGGACTTGGAGATTCAAGGTCTTTAAGCTTGAGGACTATAGCATCTACGAGACAGAGAGAGAGAGAGAGAGAGAGAGAGACATCCCTCTCAAGAACCCTTAGTGGAAAATTGGTAGGTGTTCAGTGCCAACCCAGTATTTCCCGAGTGTCTTGAAATCTGCCTTAGGCATTTTCTTCTTACTATCCCCAAATGATACCAGACAAAACTTCACCTCCAAGTCAAATTTACTTTAAGTCATTCACTTCTATATTCACTTTTTCATTCATCAATATGCATTGAGTGCCTGCTCTACACAACTATATAACATATGATAAGTGTTTGGAGAGAGGACAGTGATCAATGCAGATCGAAACTTCTCATTCTGGGATTTACATTCTTACTGAAGGGGTAGGGGTGAAACAGGCTTTACTAATAACACTATTAATTATTTACATAAATTATGATAAATGACACAAAGGAAAATACAGAGAGCCAATACAGATTATAATGAGGGAAACTGGCCTAGTCTGGAAAGAAGAGTAACAAAAGTATTCCTTGAGAAAGTGACATTTAATATCACAAAGTAGCTAGATGAAGAGATCAGAATCAGAGAGACAATGACCTCAGCTTCAAGGTAGAAAAGGAGCAAGTGGCATGGATAGAAACCTTACACTATAAAATCAGACAGAGATGAAATATCATTTTTATATTTCCCTTTAAAGCAAATTTAAAATGACTCCAACCCTGCAAGATGATGGGGAATTCAATCTTTGTTATAATTCTGGCTTCCCGCCAAATTTATCATAGCCACATCATAGCCCACATCTTATCCTGGACAGACTAGTCGGAAAAGCCTTTCCACCTATCAGTTCTCTATCGTTACAAAAGACTTGTGGGTAGTCTGGTTTTGTGACACTTGAAAGCCCAGCTGCTCTGTATTTCTGTGCAAACCTGGGCATGGGAAACAGTTTGTGGAAAAGGCCCCTAGCCCCTAGGTTACAGTATCCCTAGATGTATCACCTGGGTCCTTAAGAGGAAACCAACCAAGAATTACTTCTATTAGTACAGCTAACAGCCATCAACTTCCCACTCTTAAAGGTGACTGCTCTTCACACCTTGCATAAACCTCCCAAAGAACTCAGGCTACTGAAAAAAGTGGCTTGTAGCTTTTATTTCAGTACTCCCAACGCAAGGGAACATGAAATTTTGAGTATTTGGTGAATTCGATGCAAAATTCAAGAAGCAAAAGCCAACATTTAACATCTCAATAAATTATGATGCTGCACATAGCATGTTTAAAAGTTAAAAATAGGGGACTTCCTGGCGGTCCAGTGATTAAGACTCCATGCTTCCAATGCAGGGGGTGTGGGTTCGATCCCTGGTTGGGGAACTAAGATCCCATATGCCTCGCAGCATGGCCAAAAAATTTTTTAAAAACTAAAAAAAAAAACAAAACCAAAAAACTATCTGTTTAAAAAAAAGAAAGTTCAAAATATGCCACAGTGACCAGTCAGCAAAGACTTGGGAGACTTTCATTATTTAGAGAAGAATAAAATCATACAGGGTCTGGAGTGCCACCTAAAATAGTATCTACTGTCATAAGAAATATTTTGTTGACAATAATGTTAGCATCTGTTAATTGTTGATGCTAATAATAATGTAATGGTGAAGTTTTACAAAAATGTGTATATTATGTATAACACACATAAATATATAGATATATTTAACTCTTCATTTTCTGAAGTTAGAGTATCAGATTGTTACACTAATTAATAATAGAGGTATATATTATAATTAAAGTTACTATGAATCAGAAAAAAATATTAAAGCCATCTACCCTTTAGAACTATAAAATAACCACAAGAAGACATACAACGTTAAACCTACTGTTGTGAGAGATGCCTCACCCTCTTCACTTCCACAGTGTACTTTTAGGTCTCTCATCAGTTAACCATCATGCAGGAAAGGAAGTAGGAAAGATCTAATCTGTTACTGTTATCATTTTTCTGGATATTATAATTCAAAATTCTGAGTATTTTATAGGCAATTGAGAATTATAAGGCTTTTTTCTTCTTGTTTCTAAGGCTATACAAAATACTTATTTTCATCATGACAAAGGGACATGGGAAGGAAGTGGCATAGAGAACATGGTATATCAAACCCAGGACTTGACTAAAAGATCCTGAGCCGGAATGATAGGTCTTGCTCTAAAATATGTTCATCTTACACAGATATACACCAGGGCTTATCTGATGGAGAAAGAAGAGGATGCTCTGAGAAAGGGAAGGAAAAGACTTGAGGGAACCAACAACAGAGAAGTAGATCATTTAAATTTGAAGTTACATGGCTTGGCTCTAATGCATATGAATCAGAGACTGAGTCACTGAGCAATGAAGGCGTTGTGAGTTGTTTGGATATGAGGAGAATTATGCTACTGTTAGTGAGGCAGAGACTAGCCAGGCAGACAACATCACAAAGCACAGGAGGCTTAGTCACCTAGCCAATGTCTGCCTGCCTACTTATAAAGGCTGGCAGAGTGACAAGTTGATGTTCATTCATTATTTACACAACAGGTATTTACGTCGTGCCTTACATCGTGCCTACCCTGAACCAGACATAGAACAAAGTCCCGAGGTCAGGACAGTGGACAAATAACAGATTAACAATAACATTTTGACCATTCTCAGTCAAGAAACTAATGTGATAGCTTTGCTTATAATACATTGAATTTCTACTAGAATACTTTTGGATGCTATCTTTATGATGATAAAAGTGTCCCTAAATTATATTATTTTCATTAAAGACATTAAATGTATTTTCAACCATGTACTGATTAATCCTTTAGGAAATATTATTCAGAGTTAATGATGAGTTCATGGACAGTTCTATTTTCCAATACTTCCTTTAACAGAAAGTTGAATGTATATTTATAATGATATTTAAGCCCTCAAATAAGGAAAGATTACTTTACATGATAATCATAGGGAATATACTTTTTGAAAGTTATGGTGACAAAGCTACGCTAACATGAAGCATGTCTTTAAATGAAATGACACTCCTTTGTCTCTGATATGAATTAGTGCCCCTTTTGAAAGAGTGTCTTTGCACTAGCCTGAAAGAGGGGCTTGAAAGAGGAGGGAGTGAGGAGAAATATCTAGGCATGAAGAAGACATGAAAGAAGAGAAACACTCTCCTTTCAAAGCACTGCCTCTTAAGCCGCCCCCTAGTGTAGTACAAAAGAATGACTCCAAAAAGAGAGGACCTCACCATTCAATTCTCAGCTCTTCTCAATTCTTAATCCTCCCTTGAGACCTTATTGTCACTAGAATGAAGACTCTCATACATCTCCAATGTATTATGGCACATGTTTATGAATGGCAGAGGAGTACTTCAGGAAATTATAATCATCTTCCCATGTTATCTCACAGAGGCTAAGAAAGAATGAGACAAAGCTGGAAAAGCACATGGCCACTCGGATTGCTCTGCAGCATCCAGACTGGGCATCCACCATATTGGATAGATCCATGAGCCAGAAGCAGCTGCAGCAGCCACTACAGCCCAGAAGATATCCCCATACATACATCCCTCTTGCAAGATACTAAGACTGATCCTTGAGTCAGGCAATATAGAAAATAAGAACAGAAATAAGCAATGAGCACCAACTAACAGAGTTCTCTAAAAGTACCATATCACAGTAGTCTCTTCCCCTCAATTTTTTCTGCCATTATTTTTCACTTTATGCAAAAAAATTAAAATTGTTGAATATCTCAAAATGAACATTTTGATGAAAAGTCAAACTCAACATTTAAAAAGCTGATTAAACAAAGAGTTTCCATCATACAAACTTTGGATATATCTTGACTATCCGGATATGATCAGTGACCAGGGACTGACTTTTTGCTGGAATTAGAGGAGCATTATTTAAACCAAACATCATACCATGCAGGTTTTGTATTTAGTAAAAGAGATGTGATTTGGCCTATGATTAAACAGGCCCTAATTATGAGTAAAAGCCATTCCAAAATGGACATTTACAGGTCAGTGATTTGGCACAGACAATACATTTTATCATAGAAAAAAAAAGTGTATAAAAGTGTCGCCTTCCTAAGTGGCACCATGAAACTAAACCAAATCAAAAAATAACTGAGTAGATGTAATCAACTCCTGATGTTAGGCCTCCTGTAATACCCCTCAGTAGTGTACTTATGTATTCCTTTTGTTACCATCACCACACCTACAATTAGAGTGGAAACTGGCTATAACAAAATAATCAACATTCAAACGTTGTCATATAAGATTTGTGGTTGTAGTTGGTGAGATAAGTGAAATGAAAAAGGTAATGCGGCCATTTAAGGATAAATTCTAGGGGTCCAGCTTTGTGATATATACTGCTGTGTTTAACTACTAAGGGGGTGATTCTAGATCTTGTGGCTGGTTAAGACTGAGACAGCAGCACTGATTTCAGCAATCCTCTGGTTAATTAGTACCACTTTTGTTGACCAAATATGGTATAGAAACTGGACTGAGGGAATAATTGGAGATCAAGATACCTGCTATCAGCTTTCTTCCCTTTTTAAGTTGGGGTTGCTATTATTTCTCCACATAGCTTTATTTTCCCACAGAATCCTCTCTTATCCGTCCCATCGCCTCTGAAAAGCAGATCACTATCAGTACTTTTTGTGAGGACATGAACGGATCACTTAATATTTCTTTCCGCCTTTTAATTAAAAATCTTAAATATAAATTTACTTAAGTGATTATGGTTCACTACATACTTCATTTACTTGGGGACGAAAATGATCATGCACTTCTGTTCTACAGTAGGTCATGTTGCTGAGGATTCACTGCAAAAAGCAAAAGTGATAACATGTAAAGGGGGAACTTAAATAGCACCCCCAGGATTCAGAGGAATAGGAGGTAACCAAGGAACTGCCTTGTAGTGGAAAAGAAAACGCTTTGGAAAAATGGAAAGTGAACAACTTCTGATGGTTCCTCACTTCTCCAAAGTTTCATTGCTGCCCACTGTGTCCCTACTCTGCTCTGTTACTTATTCCAGGCCTGGATGTCACTACACACAATTTAGGACTGTGATGATTTTCCCTTACGTCTGAGACAGATGCAGAGGAAGGGAGAGAAAAATACTCCTAAGCAAGTGGTGGTTGTGCTGTCAACATGTATGCCTGTAGGTAGATAGGGGAAACTTATCCATACTTCAGAAAATGACTAGAATCAGATTCCTCCTGATTCTGAAATTTTCATATTAGAAACTAGAGCCATAGGAGAGATCTGAGATGAGAAACATGATCATTAGGGAGTATAAGAAACAGAATCAGGCCAGAGACATCTGAGATGACCAGACATAAGAGCCTTCCTGAGGAAGGCGAGGGGAGCAAAGTTACATGTATTTAACTTTTACATTCTAATTTTCAATCTGCCCATTCTCCTGCCTCGACTGTTCACTCCTGTCTCTGTGGATACCAGAGTCCCCTCTATCCAGATCAGATCTTAAGCACACAAAACCAGAAGGACTGAATAGACAGACCTGGCAACAGCCAGCCAAGGAAAATAAGGGGGAGACTAGAGAGGACTCCCTAGTTCTAAGCAGCACCAGTGGGAGCCCTGGGATATTCTCGGTAAGCACTGGTGTATAAAAATTGCCCTTTATAAGAACTGTTACATATTTTTTAAAATTTAAGCTCCTACAATGGCTCATTTTGCTCTAAGGAATTTTTGGAGCAATATTAATGTTCCACCCCATGAAAAACAAATGTTTTAAATATTACAAAACTCTCACATGTATACTATAAATTTATTTTTTCCAAGTCTGAGCTGTTTTACATAAATTAAAACTAGGATATAAATAATATTCTCCCCCCCAAACTGATATTGTTATTATTTATTTTTTCCCTTCCTTAACTAGTGAAATTATTTCTTAGAATGTGTGAAGGAGGTTGAGACTAATATAAGATGTTAATAATACCTTTGAGGACTTGAAAGAACTCAGCAAATGTTAACTCATTAATTCTCAATATCCATGGGTAATGCTAGAAAAGAAGTATTAGCCATAATTCATGGAGGAGGAAACTAACGTACACTCTGGTTAACCAGCTTTTCTAAGGTCAATAACACAGATGTGCGTATAACCATGGAGATCAGGGAGCAGGTGATTTCCTCAATGTGATTCCAATCTCAAGCTATTCTTCCAATCTATCATGTTTGAAGCAAAAGAAGAATTTGTGTATATGTATATATATATATATATATATATATATTTACTTATTTAATTCTGTTCCTGAACTAATTTTACTAAAATATGCAGATGATTATTAAACTTAATTGTTGCCCAAACCTTAGCATGATACAGTTAATTAAATGGAAGTAGAGATAATTTTAGTACAAAGATTAAAGTGAATAATATCACAAGGCTTGTATGTATGCAAGACATCTGCAGCTGATGACTAAAGTCTATTAGAGAAGTTACACACACACAAACACTTGTACAGGTTGCTGTCCTAAAAAGAGACCTTTAGCTTAATAAAATCATTAATTCTGCAATTCTTTATTCATGTCTTCAATAGACATTTTATATACCACCATTAGAACATGATTACCCCCTAAAGAGAGAAAAGGAGGAATAAAATAAGCAAATAAAAAAAATGTTAACATAGTCTAATGAGTTTGACTTCAGATATTAAGTCATACCCGAGGTCAAAAAAAAAGGTATTAACAATGTATAATTTGTTCTATGACTTTGAAAACTGGTCTCAACAGAATAACCAATGGAATAACTATATCAAAGCCCACTAACACAGAAGTTTAAAGGGAAATAATAATCATGCATTTCATGTCACTGAAGAAAAGAAATAGTAATCATAGGTAATGATGAATATAGTATTCAACAACAACAAAAACGCCTCAGAAGAAGTTCCACTCCTGGTAATTGCAGGAAACTTCTATAATGGATTAACCTCCTACAGATATTAATTATGAACTCTGGCCACATAGACAGATGTAATTTTATATTTAAATATGTATACATTCATATAAATATAAAAATATATATTTATCATATTTTAGAGAGTAACTAGGGCAGTCAGAGATTGGCAGGAGGTATTCCACCCTTGAAAGAAATGGCAATGTTTACATGTCTTTTCCCCCCGAGGACTTTTACTAAGATGATCCCCAATGATCTCTGCTTCCTGGTTTTCATGCCTCTGTCTAATCCCTTCCCCTTGAACATGGGCTTGATCCAGTGACAAATGTCTTCTAAAACTGAATATGGCATAAATAAGTGTCAATTCTGAGATTAGATTACAAAAGACTGGCTTCCATCTTGTTCACCCTCGCTTGCAGCTCTTATGCTGGAGGAAGCACGCTGTCATGTTGTAAGGAACCTTAAGACAAGGCCATGTGGCAAGGCACTGATATCTCTGGCCAAATCCAGGGAGAACTGAAGGTTGCCAACAGCCAGGTGCGTGAGCTTGGGAGCAGATTTCACCCCAGTGGAGCCTTGAGATGACTCCAGCCCTGCTCCTTCCCTCGATGGCAGCTTTGTGAGAGACCCTGAGCCAGAGGACCCGGCTAACCTGCACCTGAATTTCTGTTAAAATATATGTTTTTAATAAGAAATACTTATTAGAGCAATCAAAGTAGGCAGGGACTGGCAGATACTTGATCCCTGAAAGAAAGGAACCCTTCCAATAAGGATGAGATATGTGTTTACACGCTTCTTCCACTGAGAGCCCTCTACAGGCCACATGGAAGATTCTGCCTAGAACTCAGCCAGAAGTGTTGATCTTATTAGCATCAAGCGACAGAGGATGGAGATTAAGGCTGTCAGAATAACTGTAAATTGAGAGGAAACTCCAGAGTGAAAGTGGGGGTGGGGTCACAGGAGTAAGTCTCCAAATATGTATATAAACTCTCCTCAAACTGCCGGCTGATCTGTGAACAGCATATGTCTGGGACAGGAGACTGAAAATTGAACACCGATTTCAGCTGCTGTGTACAGCAAGGAACATAGTCTTTAGTGTTTGATTCCTACTAACTTAGAGGGTATGGGAAACAACTTGCACTTTACATTGAAACCCCAGCAGGTCCATGCTTTCTGAGTAAATACTATATGTCAGGAATAAGGATTCAGTCTAGGATTAGGGAAAATGAGACATGTCTGCAATAACCAAATTTTAAACCAGCACTCCACTAGTTCGGGTAATTTTTTCAAGGTGATCAAACACCTAGTAGAAAAAACTCACTCTTCAGGGAGTTGGGGAGAAATAATAGACACCAGATTCTATACAAGGCATCGCTGAAAATTCTTAGTACACAATACTAAATTACTACTATGGGAAAATACTAAGCAGCCTAACATACACGAAACTGGAATAACAAAGGAGGAGGAGAGCCAGAAGGAGCAGAATAAATCAATAAAACAGTAATGACCAAATATAACAAATCATGTAAAAAAGATTTACTTACTGACTTAAACTTATTAAACCTCAAGAAGGTAAATACAAAGAAAACCACATAAAGGTGATCAAACTGATGAAAAATAAAAATGAAGAAAAACAAAAAAAAGCCAGAGGAGGGGAAAAAATGATATAAGCTGTTAACCCAGAATTTTATGTTCTGAAACATATTCAGAGAAGACAAAATACAAACATTCTTCAGTTAGTTTTCAAGACTTACAAAGCTAGAGTAATTAAGGCAATCTAGAACACATGTAAGGCTAAATACATAAATAAAATATAATAATGAGTCTAGAAATAGACCAACGCATATATGGTCAGTTGATTTTCCACAACATTGCCAAGGTAAGTTACCGAGGAGACAATAGTTTTTTTGTAACTTAATGAATATTTCTGGAATATTTGGATATCCATATGTACAAAATGAACAAACAACTCTTACTGAGCACCATATGGAAAAACTAAGTTAAAATGGATCAGAAACCTAAGTGTTAAAACTAAATTTCCAGAAGAAAACAGATATTTCAATCTTATTTTAGGCAAAAATGTATTCATTGGAAACATAGGCACTAACCCTAAATGAAAAATATATTAATTTGACTTCAACAAAATTTAGCATCTCTAGTCTTCAAAAGACAATATTACAAAAGGAAAAGATAAGCCAGAAAATAGAAGAAAATATTTGCAATACATATCTGTTAAGTGACTTTTACCTAGAATATAGAAATATTTTTATTACTCAATAATAAGAGAGAACTCAATTTAAAAAGACACAAAAATTTGAAAAGACACTTCATCAAAATTAAATAGATGGGTATGCTAATTTTTTTAAATTATGAGAATAATTTCATAATAATGTCATCTACTTGTGAAAAAATTCATGTTTGGATACCTTAAATAACACGTTGCTTCAGAAACAGTGATCAAGAAGCTTGGGTTGACAGCAAAGAATGAAAAGATATATTTGAGCTACAAAAAGAAGGGGCAGGAAAACAAAGTTCATAAGACAGAAAATCAAAATACAGCACACTTTTAATACTCAGAAAGTTAAAGTGGCAATTGGTCACTTCTGAAAAAGAAATGAACTAATGAAGACCAATGGACTGAAGATGAAGAAAGGGCTGCTTGTTCTGAAGATAAATAGGCTCGGAGGGGAGATAAGAGGAGACAGGGTAAAGGGCATAGAATGAATGATAATGCCTGCATAGGGAGCATGTTTATCACTGAAGTAGTTCACAGCACTGTAGATTAAAAACCAAAAGTATATTAAACCATTTAATAGCTTGCTATGAATTATGTAAGAAGGCCCATTACTGTGGTATGTTGTTATATAAAACTATATGTTCCAGAAAAAATATCCAAGCCATATGCAACCTTCCTCAGTGATTTCTTTATCAACTTAGAATTCTTTCATGTGAACTAGATCAAGCATTAAGTGACTCTCAGAGGAGTAACAAATCTTGTGTTCTCCAGAATGGTGCAATAAAATTTAGCCACTCACAGACATATGAATTCATCACTGGATCTGTTAAATGCAAAAAAAAAAAAAAAAATCAAACTTGTGAGATGTCATCAAAATTTAGACAACATATACTTTTTTCCTCAATGAAGGAATGGCCTTAAAGAATTAAAGGTAATTGCTGAATCTTAAGAAAGTTTGTGAAACTTTTTTCTTTTAAAATCTAAAATAAGACACATGTAACAGGAATATCTTTGTTTTTGAAATAAGTATTCATATATGAGTATGTTAACAGTAATAAATGGCAACTAAATTTATGCAAAGGAAATGGAAACTAATTAGTTACATATTGATTATATATTAGTATCATTAGAAATGGTGATTTAGCTGAAATAATACCGTATCATAGACTTAGGGTTTGGAATTTAGATTTTGGGCTTTCAAATAAAAAAAAATACAAAGTCATATGCTTTACGCATTCAAGACCAAGAATAGCAAATTAAATTTTGATGAACATAGATATTATTTATGTACTAGAAACTAATTAGTGTGAATATTTAAATGGGAAATAGTTTTGTGCTGATACACACAGAAAGGATTAATCACTAGGATTAAAAACAGACATTGGATCACTTGCTACTTTATTTTATAAATTAATCAGTAAATCAACAAATGTTGATTAAGCAGTAATGATTTTCTAGTAATGTACTGGACAATGCAAGAGATACAAAGGAAGAAAAATATGTAAGTCATATAATCAAAACCTCAACTGCTGGGTAACCACCATGACTTATTTATGATTTTTAAATTTTATAACACAGATAAGAATTCAAAGTGTATTGTAATTGAATTCTTCTAAACAAAGCAAAATAGCTGGCATATATTTATGA
This sequence comes from Aethalodelphis obliquidens, assembly GCF_003676395.1. Taxonomy (NCBI): domain Eukaryota; kingdom Metazoa; phylum Chordata; class Mammalia; order Artiodactyla; family Delphinidae; genus Aethalodelphis; species Aethalodelphis obliquidens. Next base: position 25,783,342 of record NW_020837949.1, read on the forward strand.
AAGTACAAGTTTTCTTTAATAGATTGTGAACTTTAATATCAATGCGGGCTAAAAATTTGCACTAAAAGGTGCCTGTTCTACTATTTGAGATTTTGTAGGAAAAATCAACTGATTTGGTAGACTGAGTTTTTCACTGAATTGGTTAAATTTTGCATAACATCATTTCCATTTATAAAACCAGATGAAGGTTTTCGAGCATAAATCTAGCCATTAATTTATTATACTTCAACATGTGTTAAGTAAAGCCTAAGGGAAGAAATGGGACCCCGATAATTGTATTTCTGATAGAATTTTTAAATGTCTGCATAGACTGTTTGAAAGGAGCAATATAATTTTGATTATGTTTCTTTTCCATGTGTACACTATTTAATGCACACATACACTCATACATACTTTTTAAAATACATATCATGGGTTTTAAAGAAACCCATAAATGGAAAGTTTGGCATTCCAACTAAGGTATTTTTAGATATTTGGCTAATATTATTTTTAAAATATTCTGGAGCAATGTTTATTCTTATAATTTACTCTTCCCTCAAGTTTGAGGTCAGTCTCAAAAACAGGTATAATAAAAGACATGATATCATGCAAATTTTAATTTTTGTCACATTAGATTTGCTTTAAGTTAAATATCACCAATATATTTAAGTCCTTTGTTAAAATTTCCCCTGTACGATTTTTCTTCCTTTCTCTTCATCTCAGGGTTAACCATCACCATGGTTTTAGATGTATCTTTCAATAATGTTCTCCTCTAGATGTATATTTATAAGCTGTAAATAATTTTATATTCTTATAACAATACATCTTTACAAGTCTAGGAAAAATTTTAGATTCCATCTTCTGTTTGGGAAATTAAAATCAGTAAGAAATTGTCAAAAATGTTTTTTGTCAAAATTTCTAAAGTTCGAAATAATTTTCCAGATGTATATAGATGTCAAGAAATTTATCTCTGATTTTTCAGGCCTCAGGACTTGATATCTAAATTTACTTTGAGGTAAAGATAAATGATTTTTCTAAACATGCAAAATATCGTTTATTTCAGTGGTGGTATCCTACTATAACATGAGAAAGGAGAATTCCATTCTTACTATAATTTTAAATACTTAATTAAAAAATGTGCAGGCTATTATATCAATCTAACCTTTTGTGTTTTCTTTTTTCCCTTAGATAAGTACAGGAGGAAACTTATGTTTGGTATTTCCCTACATAGGGTAGGCATGCCATTAAACAATATCCACTAGAGGGGTTTAAATGGAAAGGGAAGAGGATTTTGCTACCCCTTATGGTGAAGTAACAGAAATGAATTCACAGTAACATTTACCCTCCCACCTGAAACAACAACAAGAACATAAGTTCATTCAAAAAGAACTAGATCACATGAAGACTTGTATATCTGTTAATGACATTGTATTTATTGTTAACCTTTCCATAAAGAAAACCCCAGGCCCATATGATTTTAATGGTAAATTCTACGTATATTTAAAGAACTAATAATAATACTAATTCTAAGCAAACTCTTCCAGATATCTGAAGAGGAGGAAAGATTCTTTAGTTCATTCCAAGATACTAGAAGTACTCTAGACATTATAAGAAAACTAGAGATAAATTTCTTCATGGACATAGATGCAAAATTCTAAGCAAATTATTAGCAAATCAAATCCAAAGCATGTATAATAATATCTCATGACCCTATGGGGTTTATCCTAGGAACGCAAGTTTGGTCTACTATCTGAAAATTTCTCAGTCTAATTCACCTTATAACAATTTTAAAAAGAAAAACCATATGACACTCTCAGTGCATACAGAAAAACATCCATTCCTCATTATAAGACCATAAAAAGTCAACAAAAACAATAATAATGAATTTCTCTGCAAAGAAAAAAACAAGGATACTTCCTGAACCTGATAAATGACAGTTAAGAAAAACCTGTGCTAACCTCACACTTAATTATGAAAACTGAATGCTCTCTCCCAAGATCAGGAACAAGACAAGGAAATCTACCATCACCACTTACACTCAACATTGTACTGGAGTTCTAACCAGTACAAAAGACAATAAAAAGAGAAGACCAAGACTGAAAATGAAGTAAAACTATCTTTTTTCACAGAGAACCTGATCACATGTGCAGAAAATCTGGTGAAATCTACCAAAAAGCTACCAGAATTAATGTGAATGTATCAAGATTGCAGTATACAAGATTCATATAAAAATTAATTATATTCCTGCAGGCACAGATGAAAGAGCCCCAAGAAAAGCCTGCTCAGTCTAGCCAAAGTCTCAGAAAAAGAAACACCTGGAAGGAAACCTTTCTGACAACCACACACCCTACTCCAGCCAAAAATCAAAAACTGCTCCTTCCTCGGCTGCAAAGTCGGTTATGAATCTGAACCTCCACCACCAGCCAGCAACTACCTCGGGGTTCCCAAGTGAAATTCGAAACTGGCCCCCCATACACTGGGGGCAAAGAGACCGAGAAAGAGGCAGATTACTCCAATTGGTAGGTGGCAGGTTTAATAAGCAAAAGAACTTACCAGGCTTGTCTCTGGCAGCCGCAAAACCAAGTAGATCTCTGTACCCTTTCGCCAGGGTCTTGAGTTTACGTAGAGGCCTTACCTGGGTTCAGCCACATCTACAGTCCCGATGGTCGCAATAACACGACTCTCTCAAGGCTCAGTCCTTGAAGTGGCTCCTTTTTAGTACAGAGCAGTGGGTGGAACATACATTCCAGGGAGTTGTGGGGTAAGAAGCTTCCAATTGCCTGGGTCTTGCCTGGGTCATCCCATAGTCACCTCCTCTCCACGAACTCCTCCAACAGGCTCTTCCTATGAGTCTATAATAATTTCAAAATTAAAAATAAAAACAATTAACGTAAATCCACGGTGATTGCCGAGGGCCAGGGGTGGGAGGGGGAAGAGGTTGTAAAAGCGAATGAAAACTTCCAGGTGAGGGTGATGGAATGCTCTTTCTCTTGATTGTGGCAGTGATTACACAGATGCATACATTTGTCTAATTCATCAATAGGTATATTTAAAAGGGGTGCATTTTACACTCCAATAAAATTGATTTATTGTAAATTCACTTAAATGTAGAAAAACATTTTGTCGTAAACAGTTGGGATAATGTTGATTAAAATATTCACACTTCTAGTCAGTATGGAGTTTCAGTTTGCATTTAACAAACTACAATATTTTTTGGTAAAATTTAAAATCAGGTGTTGATTTTGCATATATTTTTGACAAAATGATACCACATTATAATATAGTATTTTTCATCTCATTGGATTGTAACATTAAAAAAATTTTGCCAAAATATGAAGTGTTTCATCAGTTTCCCTATGAAGCTCTTAGAATAACTGGAAATTAATTCTCTTTAATATGTTCTTTCATGTTATAGATTTTTCTCTTCTGCAGGTATTAACTGAGCTTGCAGATCAGATCTTGATAATGGCTTTGTTTTAAAATATGATACCCTAACACGTTCCTGACCAAATCTTCCAATTTTCCCCCAAATTTGAAGTAATGTTTTAAAAAACTAATTGCATTGTACTGTAAACGGATTAAGAGGTAGACAATGAAGTTGACATGGTTAGAAGGAACAAAGTTTTAAGTAGAATTTGAGTGGTCATTTTATTAGTGAGTATTTCCACATTTGATGACTTTCTCTTTCCTAGGCAACATCAAAGCTACAGGGATATGAATTTTGGGAAAATAAGAACTCTATATATATGAGAGCCCAGTGTTGAGGGACCACTTTTTAGTATGAGTCAGAGCACAGGTTCTATCTAATGATGCTTACTACTTGGCCTTAAAATAACCAGAACAAACCTGGGTCTCACTCTATGCTTTTCTTATACAGGTATATTAGAAGTTTCTTTCCAGTGTTAAACAACAACAATAGCAACCAACTATATGATGAGGAGGCATTATGAATATGAACTGTTCCCCCATTTAAATTAAACAATGTGTTTTCTTAGCACTTTTTTTTAATCTCCATTATATTGGTACAATAAAAAAGTATGACTTGGACTCACCTCTACTGGCCTTCTTTATACTATAGCCTTTCCTTAGTACTTACAAAATATTTAAATTGTGAATCACTTGATAAGGTAATATTTATAAGAACTGATACATAGGCCTGCACTAATGCAGTACTAAATGTACTAATCTGTACACATTAGCAATATTGACTGTAAACATGAATTAAAGAACTACTATAGAGACACTAGCCAATGCCTCATATAGTGCATATATTCAAGCTCAATTCATAGACACAAATCTATCTTTCAAAAAATAACAATTTACAGTTCCATTTGAATTGTGATGAATATAAACAAATACATAAATAAACAAAGCAAATTCATAAATAAAGAGGTATTCAACTGGGACATCTGCTCAACAGATAATAAAATGCAACTTTGCTAAGAATTTACTCATCACATTATTACATAAAGACCCTGGACACAAACTCACATAATAATGAGAAAAGAAGCTTGTTAGAGTTTTATTTAAAAAGCTTGGAATTTGGAGAGGTTTTGCCAGCTACGTAACTTAAAATTAGGGTAAAAAAACTGAGAAATGAGGAAAATGAGTAAAGCTGATACTCAGACTTGATGTCAGTCCCTAATTTAAATACCTATTTTTAAAATAGTTTTCTCACTATGCTACAAAAGGAAAAAAAAAAAAAAAAAAAAAAAAGATAGGTAGGGACCAGAGAGTTAAGTAACATGTTAATTCAAAAGACCAAACAAAAATTCTTCTTTCACTAGGGAAGCCTTCAACGTTCCCCATTCTGATGAATGTTCTAGTTCCTATTGAGTAAAGAAGCTTAATTAAAAGATGAAACACAATTTAATTTAATACATACCATAAGTATCTTATTCAGGAAAGCAGTTATACATTTTACTTCAAATAAGAAGGGCTTCCAGGTTTGCTAGCCAGAGGCAAAAAATAGAAGCAGAACCGTGGTTGTGCTGCCTTATGACAAATTTCATTAGTATGCTAAGAATTATTCTGTCAGCTTTTTTTTAGGTAGACATTTAATTAGATTTGTCTTTAAAAACCTTAAGTGAGGGGAAGACAGCTGCATACTTACCTTGAAAATGACATGCTACGTTTTCCCTGTAAGCTGATCTGCTACAGCTGTCTGATAATTTTTGTTCTTTTTAGGAAATGGTTTGTAAGAACTAGACAAGTGATCGAGTTTCAGCTGTCTGATAATTTTTGCTCTTTTTAGGAAATGGTTTGTAAGAACTAGACAAGTGATCGGATTTGGGGCCATACTGACTTTTACAGGATTTGGGGAAGGCTGGGCAAAAGAACAAAGGGAAATTTATATCAATGCTAAAAGTTGGTCATGCACTTGTGATTTCTGCTGGTCTGCTCTGGCTTATTCATTATGATATTAATGTGTCTTTTTCAAAAACAGAAAAAAATGACATAAATTTTGAAATGCAAATATTACAGACAAAGGAGTAGATTCAGTCCTGCCTATGCGGTAATTTAAAATCAGTGCATTATATATATGACATTTCATTCCTTTCCAGTAATGTTTTCTCCTCATTCAAGTCTATGAATTACTCTGGAGGCACTGGAATATTCATTTATTCTTGGTTACTTTTGCACAGTCTGTTATTATAGATGAAATACACTGATGCTAATGGGAAATATATTGCTAGCGAGACAGTGACAGTGAAATGAAGAATTTCCAAAAATTACAGTGCCAAAAGTTCCAATGTTAAGCCTGGGAGTTTTATTCAAAACTTTTAAATCACATGTTTGATGTTTGTATAAGTCATGGGCTCTGGTAGACTCAGGGAGGGATAGGCAACTGGTGGTACTGGCTGCCTAGGAAGCGTGTTATGTGTGGGATCAATGATTTAGAAGAAACCTATGGTAGGTAGAAATAGAAAAGGCTTTAATTTTCTGGGATCACATAGCAGAGGTGAAGGTCATAGTTTAACAGTAAGATAGACCAAACACAGGAGGAGAAAAATACATGTTGATAAAAAGATTAAAAATGAAAAAAACGCAGAAGCTTGTTATCCAAGCTCTTTAGAGCCAAGAGATAGGAACAGGGGCAAGGAGGTGCCCCAAACAGCTTATCAAACAATTTACTGAAGACTAGCTTGTTTGTGATTGCTCCATCGGTCCAAGCCAGGGCAATTTCTTTGCTGCGGGATTTTCTGGCTATATTCAGTGTATTTCAAGGATTAGCAACGAAACATCCCTGGAAATGTTTTACAACGTTATGTTTTAAACTCATCCTTATTTATAATCAATTATGCTTCTTACACTCTCCTCTATGAATTAAAGAAGCTTAAACGGCAGACAAGGGAGGCTGCCTCAGTGAGCTTGCCACGTGATGAGAAGAGAATTGGGCAATTTCAGAAAAGCAGCACCATGAGATGAAGCCAAAGCTGAGTTGGGCATTCACGCTCAGTTCCCTGTTTCAGTTGTCTTCCCAGTTCAATCACTCACTCCTCCTTTAGGAATTACTCTTTAGGGAGGAATCAGGGCTGGAGGTGGTACGGGTTGGAGTGAGGACAGATATGTCCCTCCCACATTTTTCCTCTGTCAAGATGGGTTTACGTGCCCCTTCCCCAAACTCTCCCCATCATCTTACATTCTTTATTCACTGGGCTGAACAATTGATCCTAGAATCAACCAAAGGGAGACTGGTCAGCAATATGTAGGGAAAGTGAGATTTTCACCTTTGTGGAGCTGCTCTCCCATCTGCAGTTACATAGCTCCACTGTGAATACTCTCAGTGTTACTGATAGGCACTTAGCTTTTACCCCTAAACTTCAGGCTCTGAAAGGCATTCCAGGCCAAAAATATTCACACCCTAGACTAAGTCTTATATCTAGTATTTCCAGGCATATGTTCTGAGATGGCTCATGAGTATTACACAATAAATCCAAATGCCAGTAGAAAATTATTCCATCTAGTTAGATGTCAGCATTATTAAAATATGCTAAATTTGAACCAATATTTATTCCATCACTTTATTGTATTCCAGTTGAAATTAAAGGCCGTAAGTCAGATAACTTGCTCCTTTAAATTGTAAAGAAATCAAAAGCTAAATTTCTCAAGTGTAAAGAAATTAAAATCCTCAAATTTATACTGAATAGTATGGGGATTCCTTTACCAACTGCGACCTAGTCTGTGATCCAGTGGGACTGGTATAGCCAAATACAGAAATTGAATTATTGCAATAAATCCTCTTAATCTAAGGCTATGGACATGTTTTAGCCAAAACTCTTAATTTTTCCACCTACTTTTTCAGTGCTCAAAGTAGTGTTTGTGATTACTTCTCAAAGTTTCAAAATAAAATACGTGTTCAGGAAGTCTAATGGATTTCCATAATCTTCCCCTTATATTTATTTAACTTAAAAAACTGAACTAAGGGACCCAGCTTACCACACAGAAAATAGAGAATTGAAGCCTGCAAAGTCTAGGTACTTATGAATGAAACAGAGGGCTGAGTTGTGCAGAGCATACTTTCTATTCTTCTACCAGTCTTACTAACTGGGTCAATGAATCCTATCTTGAGGAAGTGTTCCTTCATACTTTTTCCTTTCTGGTGAGTAAAATGGAGCTTTATTTCCCTCTACGGGAGTTTGAGGATGAAAATAGCTCTTTACCAACTACAATAGATATACCAGAAAACTGCTAATTAAAAGAAAGATGGGCTCATGTCATTAATACTAGACATGATTTAAAGACATCATTTTTAAGGGCAAAGTACTCTGTCTTGATGAAGTGTACCATTTAAAATGAATGTATAATTGCTGTGCTAGACATATGTAGAGTTTTCCTTCTTAGCATATTTTTCCTCGTTGGGAAAGAAGAACTGCTCTCTTTTGGCTCAGATGGGCCTAACCCCACTTGCCACTCCTACGTAGGTTCAGGCATTTGATGGAGGTCTACTCTCATGGACTTGGACATCAGAAGCAGTTCAACAACAGGCCAGGAAACTACATAAGGACAATCAGAATCCTCTCTGTGGTTTTCCTGTTTGGATTATTTGGGAATCATCTCTCTTTCCAATAAGAAGTATCTATATGATGAGCCACAGGGTTACAGCTAATATCATGTCCACAACATGGGGACAACTTGTTCCAGAAAAAAAGAGATAGGACTTACTTGATGACATATTTAAATACCTGATGGAATTATGCCTAAAACTCAAAAACACTTGAATTTTCAGTTACATTATTTAGTAAATTCTTCTTTTGCTTAAATCAGTTTTACCAAGTTTCAGTCTTGTATAATAATAATTCAGAACTGATGTGACATCTGTACTAAAAGAATACCAAGTAAGATTTAGCCAAGATCCATGTTTAAAGATGTTTACCACAGTAAATCTGGAAAACACACAAACTGCTGTATTATATTTTCATAAACTAGTACAAAGGAAAATTATGTGTTTGATATAGAACAATCTTCAAATTATATTAATTCAAAAAAGATAGGTACAAAACTATATGTATCTAGTATAACTAATTTCATGGAAATTAAAATAATACATATCAATATGTAAATTTATGCATCTATGTTAGCATACATAAATTCTGGAATTACAAACACAACTTTTAATAATAGTTATATTTGAGCCCAGAGAATAGAGATTGAGAAAAGGAAGATTTGCTAATAATTTTATCACTTTTCTTACCTTGATTTTTTTTTTTTTTCCTTTTTTGCGGTATGTGGGCCTCTCACTGTTCTGGCCTCTCCTATTGCGGAGCACAGGCTCCGGACGTGCAGGCTCAGCGGCCATGGCTCACGGGCCCAGCCGCTCCACGGCATGTGGGATCTTCCCGGACCGGGGCACGAAACCGTGTCCCCTGCATCGGCAGGCAGATCCTCAACCACTGCGCCACCAGGGAAGCCCTCTAACCTTGATATTTCTATCATTAATTAAAAAAAAAAATTTAAATAGAGATTACCTTTTGGTGTAATTATGAGCCACTTTTATTCTTCTTTTTAGGATCCTAACTTGAAATTACTAATGAATATCATATTTCAAAAATGTATATGAAGGTGAAGGTGGCACAGAGCTATGAGTGATAATAGATCTAATTTCAGTAAGATAGTAGCCCCTTGAAGAGAAGGATCATGGTTTCTTTTTCTTTTCTCCTTAATGGTAGCATATAAGTTCTGCCAAGTTGATTTGATATAGAACGAGTAATATGGTTTGATGACATGTATTAATTGCCAAGTTCTTCCCTCTTCTCTCTTAGAGAAACTGTGAGCCTTGTTTGAAAATGTATGATTCTTCCAAAAAGCATCTGAAAATTACAAAACTGAAAATGAAATAATCATTTCATCTACTTTATGGCCAACTTCACATAGAAAAATGAACTTAAAAGCAGCAGGAATTGTGTGACCTTTGCAAAATATCAAAGACTCTTCCTCTTATAATTGTCTTCCAGTGAATGAATTTCTTAGGCTTTAGGACAAATTGCAGGGTTCATCCAACCTTGAACATTCAGTACATTTTCATTTTCCTTTAAAGAAAGCACTGGTATGATGCTTAAATAGCTGGTGGTCACATATGAATATAGGAAACATAACTTCAACGGCAAATCTCAAATTCTGCTATACTGCTACATCTGTAGTCAATGACTAATGTAAATGAAAGTTTCAAAATTTTCTATGTACTGTATGCATTTGTATTCCTACTCTTTTATTTGTGATTATTTATGCCAGCTTGTGATTTTGTATCATTGCAATTGCAAATGAAAGGTAATTGTAATATGGTTATAAAACATAACATAGTAACATTTTAGGTGATCCTCCAATATGTATCCAAAGCTTTCTGTTAAAGTTCAGTTTTTCTTTAAGAGTTATAATTGATCTCTAATTTAACAGAAATGTTGGATCAATGGTTTATTTTTACTACCTATTCCTAATATATCTATACATTAAATTAGTATTTATACAATAAATACAACTTAAATAATGATCAAGTTCATCTTACTGCATTCAGGGAATGTTGAAAAATACAGGATTTAGAATTATCCCAAGGATGATATCAGGTATCTTTCTCAATGGCTTAATCAAAATTATATCAACTTAATGATGACTCTTACATACAGTAAAAATTATTATATTTAAATTAATCCCCAAAACAGTTATATATTTGAAGGCAGTGTACTTTGTCTTCTTTAAAATAGCCCCTATTGATTTGAACTCTCTCACTGAAACTATAATGCTGAAATGCATCCATATACCACAATCATTCATTACTATTTTTAAAGGGAACCTCAAATATAAGCATATCTATTTTCTGCAAATAGATACTTTAATGCATTCAAAGATCAGTTTCTTTTACTTTTTTTTTTAAACCTAAATGTATTTTTTTAATTAATTAATTTATTTATTTTTGGCTGCATTGGGTCTTCGTTGCTGCATGCAGGCTTTCTCTAGTTGTGGTGAGTAGGGACTACTCTTCACTGTGGTACGCAGGTTTCTCACTGTGGAGATTTCTCTTATTGCAGAGCACGGGCTCTAGGTGCATGGGCAACAGTAGTTGTGGCACGCAGGCTCAGTAGCTGTGGCTCGCAGGCTCTAGAGCTCAGGCTCAGTAGTTGTGGTGCACTGGCTTAGTTGCTCCACAGTATGAAGGATCTTCCCGGACCAGGGCTCGAACCCGTGTACCCTGTACTGCCAGGCGGATTCTCAACCACTGCACCACCAGGGAAGTCTCTCATTTACTTTTAAAATACAAGGTCTTAAGGGTAATTCTTTTAAGGCAGCTTTGCAATGTTGTTGTAACTGGATGGTTTTCAGGTATCTAAAGTTGGGTTATTTTTCCCAGGAGTACATTCTAACAAATGTCCAAGTGATTTCAGGCAAAGCTACTATTTTTTTTCTTTTTCTGATACTGTCTTTTTTTAGCTTCAGGTAGTTTTTTCCCCCTTGGCTGTCCTCTTCGGCCCTCCATAGCTGCCTTTAAGCCCCATGTCACATAGCAGGTACCACAAAGAGACAACTGCCGGAACTCTTGTGCTGATGGAAGTTTTTATTTCTTCAGCTTTTGCACAAAGTGATTCTTCAATTGCTTCCTCCTTCTGTCTGTTCTCCCCTATCCTGACTTTGGGTTTTATTGTTCACTTTCTATTTTCAACCTTGCCTTGTCTTTTAGACTAGATTTTCAGCATTGTTTTCTTACCCATAACCTTGTCTACCTGTTTTCCAAGAATTAGGTCCTTTCTGTACACTGCTTTGGGCTGCCTATCTCAATAAAGCTACCGTTTTTTAAAGGAGCTTTGAAACAAAGACAATATCATGGGACTATGAAACAGCAAACTGGACAAATAGTCAAATGGGTTTTCCTTGTCCCCTCATTTATAACATCAAAAGCTACAATTAGAATTGAATTTGAAAACACAGATTAGAAGGTATATTTAGACACTAATGATCTTTGAATAATTATAGAATTAATAATAAGAACTTAAATTTGCATTGTAAATTTTAATTTTCAAATGTATCTGCACAGATTTTATCTTATTGCATCTTATTACAAGATATTGAAATTCCATCTTATTGCATTTAGAAATAATTATTTTTTTAACCCTTTTAATTTTTACAAGTTTTATTGACAGAACAAGTATATTACACTCTATTTTGCAGGATAACTTCTGTGTGTTCTGTGTATTTAACGTCTCTGCAACATTTTTTAATGATCTCTTAGCTCAAAGAATAATTATTTACGGCTACCAAAGCAGCATTCAGAACCCAAGTTTACTAATACCTAGAACAAGACCTGTCCCATTACTCAACACTGCTTAAGTTGAGATAGTTCCCATTCATTACTGTTCATGGTCTACAATATGGTAATGCTTAGATACAAAGTTATGGGTACTAAAGACTGTACTTCAAATACCAGTTTATAAACTAGCATGTATTTAGAAAAGGGGACTCCTAGAAAGATTTAAGAAACAATGACAAATGAGACTGAATCAGATGTCAATGTTCTTTTAAAATGATAACAAGACACAATTTAAAGCAACATTTGAGTTTTGGTAAATTAGATATCACTTAAGTTGGATTCTCATTGTTAAAAACCATCTTAAAAAGCTTCCCCAAGTTAATGGTTCATAGTACTAAAAGCAAAGCTCACAAGTGTCAGAGACGGAAAGATGGGTTTTTTATGAATATATTGAATATTTATATGTTTACATATGTATTTATGTGTATTACATATGCATTTATACATACATATATAACAATTGATTACTATGTATATGTTTATATAAAGAAATATAGAGGGTAATATGTATTTATATATACATATATATACACAAATTACATGCATATAAAATAGACATACTCATGTATATATGTATATTGACTAATAATTTTGCAAGGTATTTTCACATGCCAATGCATATGCATGGATTTCCTTTTGACTGAAAAATGTACACTGGTTCAATCATTTGTATTCATTGCTATTGTATACCCCCTTCTATTATTCCCAGAGACATGAAGCTAAGAGAATATAAACATCTGCCTGAAGCTAATACACTCAGATTTTCTCTACAGACAAGAGTTCCTGAAAATGGTGAACAAAGAGAGTAGAAAGAAGAGAAAATCTAAATATAAAATAATATTGACTTCACTTCTTAATTTCCAGTAAGCCCATCCTAATTTCTTTCTGATTATGGGTTAGTATTGGTCAATATTTCTTTTTGTAGCTAATAGAGCAATAGTATATAATATTTTAATATTGTAAATGGATTCACTTTTTAATTCACTGGATGAAGGGAAAATGTTATTTGCCATTCTCCTATGCCAATATGTATCATCAGAAGTATCGAAGGGGGAAAAAGTTGCAGTGGTGACGATATTCTTTAAAAATTTTAATTTAACATTTCCCTGAGCTTTGCAACTAATTTACTATTTCCTCTGCTTTCTATCATATTTTCTGCTGATAGAAGTTATGAATCTCAAATAGGGTCTTAATATCTATTAGTATATTTCTGCAGAGAAAAAACAATCTCTTAAGGATATAAAATAAACAACATGCTCTGATTAAAGAAAACACTGTAGAAAATAAAATATTTTTAAATGTAATTTTTAAGCAAAATATTAACAACAACAAAAAATAATCAAGAAGAAGGCTATATGTTTTACTATTTAAAACTGTTATTTTACAGAATATATATTCTAAAAAATTAGCTAATAGCCAAACTTCCAGGAAGGATATTTCTTGTAATTTGCTGACAAGGCTATCTTAAGTTTAAATATAAAGAAAAGTTCATGACTTTGAGTATACATAAAATAGAACCAAAATGCAGTTTGCAAATATTTAATGGGAACACTTACCAAGAATAAAATAACAAGGACCACAGAATAATAAAGCAACACAATACTTATTTTAAAAAATAGAACTATTTTGACAAACCAGAAATTAAATGAACAAAAAATGGTGACAGATATCATATAATGGCATACATTCCTTCTATATGATGGAACGTGAGCTGATCTATTTTTCAAGTCCAAAGGTGTGCAATAATTGTTTTTGAGATTTAAGTAAATGCACAGGTTTGTCAGATACAAGTGATATAATTCAAGCATAGCCAATAGGCTATATCATCATACTAACCAAGCAATTTAATGCAATGGTTACCTCTTTCTTAGGCTTATAAGAAAATATTTAAATGTCAAGAACCATGATCTTGTTCACATTGGAGGTAACATTTGTTAAAGGTCATTCTGAAAATCTACAGATTATGAAGAATGGTTTTTAAAAAGTTATAAATGAATTAGTTCAGTCTATATAAATAGTATACGTGGGTGAGACCCAAATAATGATTAATTTTCACATCTAGTCACCTGAAAAAACTGCTGAATAGATTTATTTCTTAAGCCTGTTTTTCATCTAGATGTGTTTTCCCTCTAGCTTTCTATTGATTTTCCCACTACTTCCAAGGGTCATTCTACTGGTTCAAGAAAACGTTATCAACCATGTCAAAAAATACATTTAGTGATAAGGCAATACATTTATTTAAATTGTTATGGAAATGTTAAATTATAAATATATAATGGTGTGTATATTATACATACACACACACTGTTTTGTAAAATGATATTTGATAATAACATACATATTTCATAGCCATAATATTGAATTTAGCTTATGCATAACATGACAGATGAAGAAAAATAACTTTTAAGGTTCTAAAAATATGAACCTGAAAAGAAACTTTTTCCCCTTAATAAAAACAAAATAAAGATGGTGTGAACGAATTGACTACAGTAATGTTAAGGATATTTAAAATGATTCTTCTTTTATGTTTTAAAACAATATAAATAGAAAATTTTTATTTTGTAAAAATTATTTTATTCTATTATATACTAAAAACAGGGATGATTTCAAATGAAAAGGTGTCATTTTTTTTTTTTTTTGTCATCAGGGAAATTCAAACTAAAACAGCAATTAGATATAATTAAATGCCCACTACGGACCCAGAAGTTTAAAAAAAAAAAAGAAAAAAGATAAAAGATGTGAAAAGCAGGAACTCGTGAACATTGCTGGTGGTAGTGCAAACTGGCACAAGTTCACCACTCCGGAATACTCTTTGGCCTTCCCTAACGCTAGGTTAATATTCTTACAGCTGGGAATCAGCAAAACTGCCCCTAGTTACAGAACAGAAATGCATGCCTATATGCAATAAAGATATGCATTCTATGTTCCTAGAGTAATATTCAAACATCCCCAAACTGGAAACACATGCCTGTGAACCATAGAATGGATAAATTAAGTTGGAGTATAGTAATACAATGGATAAGGTAAAGTAACCAGATTTAAATAACTACATACAAAACTTCCACAAATCTTACAAATATATGAACAAAAGTTCCCAGACATAAAACAGTAATAATTTATAATTCCATTTCAATTAAGTTCAAAAGTAAATGAAACTTATTTCATTGCGGGGAGAGTTGTTACCCTGGGTGGGGAGATAATGTTTGGAAATGTGTACAAAGGTGGTTTCTTGGTAAGATTATTGACCCCTGTGCTCACTTATATTTAAGATACATATTCATGAATTACACTTCAATTTTTTTAAAAGTTTAATTAAAAAAATACAATGATGTTTGAAATGATCAGAGTAAAAAATCAAGTGTTACCCTTATTTCCTAATCTTTTAAATAGCCATGATTTAAAACTGACGTGACCAACCTATCAGTAATACCAAAAGCCAGGCATTATGCACAAGCTCATTTATCAACTACAGTGAGTATTTTTGCAATGTATTTACCGATGTCCAGCCCAAAATATTGTCACTCTGGTGTTTCTTAAGAGCTCATCAATATTAGCCCCAAGGAACTCCAGTTGGAGACCTGGGATTTGCTTTCATTGTCAATATCTACTGGCCTCTCCAGGTAAGTCCATCCTCGGGGAAGATTTTCCAAACTAGATTAAGGTAACCTTCCCACTTTATCATGATTAGAGAACTGCCTCCTTTCACTGACACCTATAAACTATTTTTAGTTAAAATGATAAGGGTCTTGGAAAAATTTAAAGCATAAGGTTAGAAATCTGGGAAAATACCAATTCTATTAAACACATATAAGGTACCATTATAAGTCACTTCAATTTCAAAGTTTATTTGCATTTCAGTGCCCTGGGCCATCTCTTGAGTATATGGAAACAATGTGTCTTGGTTCAAAAAGATTTGCAAATAAGTTTTCTCCTTAACATTTTTTTCTTTCTTTCTTTCTTTCTTTCTTTCGTTCTTTCTTTTTTTTTTAGCAAAATAACTCTTTTTTCTCACTAACTTTAAAATTTTTTTACAATATTTTAACATTGTAATTAATATTTACACTGGCATCTAATCAAATTTGGTAACTGATAACTATATGCTTATTTGTTTACAGTGATTTGTCATCTGAATCTAGGAATTTCCATCTGTGTTGAGTAATTTCTTGTAAAGGATACAAAACTGAAAAACTATGAAATGATTTCAATTTCCAGACAAGCCAAGAATCCCTTGTACAAGATTCCAATAAGTAAAAAGAAAGTTACACAAGGAACTGAATCTCTACATAATTTTGACAAACACTGTGACTGTTAATGCTCAGTTCCCAATAAACAATTTACTACAGACATTCTGAGCTCCCACTGAGCTCAGAATTATTTCAGTAAATGTTCTGAATATTAAACAAAAATATTTTTTCATGTTATCTCTTCATTAACACTACAGTTATATTGATTTGATTTCCAGATATTTCTAAATAGTTTATCATCTCATCACTTTAGGTGTTTGTTGTTGTTATCAAATAGTGGGAAAATACAGGGAAGCTCAGAAATAATAAAATAAATCATTGTATTCTATGATTTATAGTTGTCTAACCAAAGCAGTAGTAAATTTATGAGAAGTGAGAGTGGTGGGTAGGGGAGAGCTAAAGGTACATAAGGCTTCAAAGAGCAAGTGGATCTCTCAGGACATGGGTTGACAACTCTTCACCATCAAATTCCAAATATGTATGTATCCCAATCTATCTGTCTAAATATTTTCCATGAAGGGGAAGTATTTGCCAATCAGTGTGGAATAAAACAAATTATTGACCCAAGTACCTAAGCCATTTTGTAATCTTGTGTAAAGTAAAATGAATATTACTGAGGTTTTAAACTTCCTTTTCTTTGTGTTTCAAGACATAATGCTCCTTATTCATCTTAATGAAAAGATCCACGAGTCAGAGTAGTGGAAGAGAAAACATGCTACAGACCCTCTGATGAGGGAAAGCTTCCTTAGAAAAATAGCAATCAGGGAACACTGCAAACTTAGCCTGTGAGCACACAGTAGAGTTGGCACCCTGAATTTCACAACAGGGTCATGTGTTTTGAAATCTGCTTCTGTTTTGGTGGCAGCTGGTTGGGAGACCTGGTTGGTCAAGTTACCTAAATTTTCTGAAATTTAGTTCTATATGAAAAATGCTTAGCTCTTTCCCTTAAATAAAGGAATAAAGGCATTGTTTTTTGTTGTTTTTTGATCAGATGATTGGAAGGAGCGTAACACAATAATTTCTGAAACATTGCATTTTACACAATTTTGGGGGTATATTTTGCAGCATAAATTAGAATATGGGAGTATAGGGTTACAGACACCTTTACGAATAATTTATATCTTTGAAGTCAGGGTCCAACAGAGCCAAATACCTGGTTTCAACACCATTCAAGGTCACTACACTAAGGAGGAACCAAGGGAGATGAGACAAAATGCTGATTTACTACTTTTAGGAGTATAGTTTGGTACACTTGGCAAAAAATAATAAATCTACTAATAAATCATCACTGTCATCTTTATACAAAAACCATACAGAATTTGCAACTTGTTTTCTTTCTCACACTTGATCCTTTCTTCTCTTATTTTCCGAGTTCAATTTTGAGGCAAATATTATTATCTAATATAATTAATTCTTTTTTTTCTTGCTGTATGTGGGCCTCTCACTGTTGTGGCCTCTCCCATTGCGGAGCACAGGCTCCGGATGCACAGGCTCAGCGGCCATGGCTCACGGGCCCAGCCGCTCCGCAGCATGTGGGATCTTCCCGGACCGGGGCACGAACCCGTGTCCCCTGCATCGGCAGGCGGACTCTCAACCACCACACCATCAGGGAAGCCCCAAATATAATTTTTTATATGCAGTTTTCTGAGTGGCTTCTCTGACTCCATTACCTAAGACTTTAAGTCTTTTTTTTTCACAGCAGAAGCAATGTTTAGGATTATGGTTGATCTTACAAAGATCAAAGAGAGTATATGCAAATCTATACTTTTATTGTTCTCATTCTGAAACACAAAGAGCCTAAGGATACAAATAAGGGAAAGTCACGGCAAATGAGAAGAAAATATTCAACATTAAATGGAAGCGCAATTTAATTTGCATTAATTGTACATCTATGGTTTAAAACTTGTGGAATGTCATAGCTGTGGTCTCGTTCAAAGGGGATATTAAGCTTTAAAAAACACATAGGGCAATTAATGCTGGAAAACACTTGGTTTTATATTTCAGCCTAATTATACTTTTATAGGATTTAAACTATTATTTAATTATGTTCTTTATGCAATGTCTCGTAAGAACTAGTTGAGGCCAGGCACAGTAGAATTGACATTTATTTTTATTTTATCACTATTATTATCGCTATCACTACTATTTTCCTATGGGAAGGCAATGGCTCTTCAGATCCTTTTGAGGACACGGACTTAAATAGCCAGCTAAATGGGAACAGATCAGGTCTCACTTTAAGTGAATGCTGATGAATTATAAATGCCCACAATGATTAGATTCAGGTTATCAATTTTTGGAAATCCAATTAAATTAATGATAACTTTAATGTTTACAACACACATCTGAGGAAACACCTGTTTTGAAATTTTGACTTAAAATGATAAATTCCCACTTTGATTTTTACCGTTTTGACAACTTTGCTCACTACAAGAAAAAGTAGAATCTGGATTTGCTCAACCAAATAGATTCTTGCAGAGTGATGATAACAATTACAGCAACAAATTACTGTAACAGACACTGTGTTAATCTAAGCATTTTACTTGAAACATTATTTCATTTTAACCACTGTTAAGATTTTCAGTATATAAATAAGGGATATATGGCTCAAAGAACTTAATTTACTAATGCACATTCGGTTAATAAATGCACCATCCTGATTCAAAACTCGTTATCGATTCATTCCTTCAAACTTTGTGAGCCAGAGCCATTGTTATCCATATCATCCAGATGTGAATATCTATGTTTAGAGAGTAAAGTAATTTGCTCAGGATTAACATGGAGAATCAATGGTTGAACTCAAAATAACGTATCAACAAGAAGTAAACATCATTGAGCTAACGGTCACGGAATAGAAGTCTAAAAATTTTTATGTGCAACATCAACATGATCAGCAATGTGCATTAACTGTATTAACACACTCATTGGTTCATGTTTTTAAATTATTAGGTAACTAAAAATTGGTTAACTCAGTTTTTAAAAGTCCAAAATCCTGTACCGTTAAATAAACGAAGTGGATTAAAGAAAACGTATTTTGTAGCACTTAGGAGGTGGAGATATTAAACAGCAATATGTCTTACAAATAAAGGGTGTGATCCTAGTTGCAGGATGTATTACACATGAACTGAACCTACCATTTCAGTTAACTCCTCTGTTACGTATAACATCAAATCTTTTCCTCTACTCGATACATGACCTACAAAAATGCTTAAAGCACCTCATTTAAAAAATTAAAAATCCCCTAGGCTCTATAAATTCTAACTGCCCCAAAAAGCCAGTGTAACACTGCTGTTCCCATTAGGAATTTTAATTGATAACAAAAAAAAAAAGAAGGACAGAATTTTGTAGGAGAAGGTTCATTGCTGCCAGTTTTCTAGAGATAACCATAAACGTCTGGTTCAGAAATCACAGAAGTATGCTATTTGTGCCCCTCATAAAATCTTGGTAAACTGTTCCTACAATCTTGTAATCTATTTAGGATCTTTTCAGACCAATTTGCTTAAAGAGCTAAGGCTGATTTCTAATGTTTTTAATCAAAGTACACCAACTCTTACAGAAATTACTATCACAAAACTTCACTGAAGTGTCATACACCTGGAAACGGTTATCTGAGATGAGGCAAATGGTAGTGACATTCATATTACACAATGGGAAAGTATGTGAAAGATACCTTATTTTGCCTTAGCTCATCTGAGGTCATGCATTCACTGAGCACAGGGCACTAGGGATTGACTAGCTATAAAACTGTGTATTGAGTTAGCATCAGAAAGGTAGAGAAAAACAAGTTCAATCTCTACATTATATCCTTAAGTTATTAAAATACACACACACACACACACACACACACTCTGGAAATCTTTCTGTGACCATTCTGCAAGACTGTATCTTCATCTGTAGCCAAGACTGTATCAGTAATTGTACCTTGAGGAAAATCAAGATTTTGGTTTAAAGTTGCTGAGTTATAATGGCAACAGAATTATAATGTCACCAGGTCTTGTATATGCGTAGGTCAAAATTCAGAAAGATGACACTTGGAAGTAACTAGAAGACCTAGAAACTCCAAAAGTCTTCTGAAATCCTCTCTTTCAGAAAACACTGTCTCAGGTATAGAAGAAGAATATCAACACCCTCATTCCCTAACCCTCATTATAACTAATTCAGAAATCAGGGATCAATCAAACAGAGAACAAAGTAGAAGGATAAAATAAATATGAAAGACCCGTCTGTATCTGCCTTGTACAGCAGTCCCTAGATGAGCAGTTCAGACGAGCAATGTAACTCCTGCAGCAGCTCCATCCCCTGCAGCCTTTTGGTGGGTCTCTTTCAGGAAACACTGACAAGAGGCCACTTAGTGACACGCAGCACAACTCCCACCACTGCAGCTGATTCTAAGACCACCACAACTAATACTCATCACCTTCCTCCTCTACAATGCATTTAGATTTTCCGAACTCTCAACCAGCATCTCTGCTGGTCTTGTGGGATTCTCCCTGGCGCTCACTTCTGAAAGGTCTAAGCCCTGGTCATTATGCCATTATCATGCTGTGCTTCTTACTGTAATGTCCTTCTACTGTAAAAGCAGAGCAAGGAAGTACCAAGGGAGGCCCCACTGGATAACTGGGTACCAAACATACACTTCTGCATTGGTTAGCAGCAGCCCTACAATAACCTGGTGATCACGTCAAATTTCTTTCTTGCTTTTTATTCTCTAGGTTAACAATGAACTAAGTAAATGGATAGACAGAGCTTGAAACGTAATGAGACTTTTTCTCTGTCATCTACTAAAAGCATTTTTCCTCTGGAAGCCCTTTAAATCTGCAGGGTCCAGAGTAACACAAATTTATCCAAGTAAGCTTCTGGGAGTGACATAAGTTGGGCCCTTCCCACTTACTCCTTTAAATTCTCATATCCAAGTATTCTATCCCTAAGTCCACAGACCATGTAAAATAAACAAAACAAAACAAAACAATGATTGTTCATTTAGAGTATAAACTTATTATGGAGGATGACACTCCAACACTGCAGAGTTTCATCACCAAGTTGGTATCTCATGAGGCCATTTCATTATCCTCTCCAGAGTGGCAGTTTCTGAGTGCTGCAGCACAGAATAGGTCCAGTTAATTTCATGGTCATATCCTTACTGCTGCATCTCCTTTTATGTAGAGTATGTCTCTTGGTCCAGTGAAATGTTATGTGAGATTCCATGATAGTAGATCAAAAACTTGGTAAACTCTCAGATAATATTACTGGCTAAGGCCCCATAGAGCAAAAAGACAAATCCATACCCAGAACACATGTACATTGCACCGAAGATGAATTCCTACATCACTAAGGACAGATAATCTAATGTAGTCAGGTGGTTGATTGATGCCTTCAAGAGATGGTGACATAAAAGGGATCAGCTTTACACTCTGTTGCTAGCCTGTTAAGTATTTTTCAACAGCAGTGAGTAAACCAACATGGGTTGAATGAGAGCCTATGCTTGTACCTTCTCACCATGGAAACCTACATGTGAATGTTCCAGCAGTTTCACTGAAAATTGCAAAAAACTAGAAACAGTCCATATGTTTCCCAATAGGAAAATGAAGAACCAAACCGCTGATATATATATACAATGGAACACTACTCAGTAATAAAAGGGAAATAACAGGAACATAGGTAAATCTCAAATTCATTATTCAAAGTGAAAGAATCCAAATTCAAAAGCTTATATACTATATGATTACATTTATAGAACACGGCAAAGGCAAAATCATAAGGACAGAGAACGTTTCAGCAGTTGAGAAGGTTTAAGTGGGGGGAGGATGGTTTGGCTACAAAGGGACAGACAATACGATGGAGTCTCTTTGGAATGATGGCACTCCTCTGTACCTTGATTATGGTGCAGCTAACATGACTCTATGCATTTGTCAAAACACATAATATACACCAAAAAGAGTTAATTTGACTTTACCCAAGTTAGAAATTAAAAATTAACAATGAATGAATAATTAAAACTTTAGGACATATAGAGGGATTCTTCTTTGTAAAGAGATAAAAAAACCCAAAATCATGAAACAGCTCACCCCCTTAACACTGATTACTGCAACTATTTAAATAAATAGAATTTTGAGCTATTAATAATATCAGCTTAGAGAATGTAAACACTTAAATCTTTTCTATTCAGCATTTTTTAAATTGGTGGATCACCAGTGAATAAAGCAAACTATTCATGCTGCTCTGTAATGATCCTCTTTTAATTGCTTCGACTATTTTCTACATGGCACTATTTCTTTTTTTTTTTTTTTTTTTGCGGTACACAGGCCTCTCACTGTTGTGGCCTCTCCCGCTGCGGAGCACAGGCTCCGGACGCGCAGGCTCAGCTGCCATGGCTCATGGGCCCAGCCGCTCCGTGGCATGTGGGATCCTCCCGGACCGGGGTTCGAACCCGTGTCCCCTGCATCGGCAGGCGGACTCTCAACCACTGCACCACCAGGGAAGCCCCGGCACTATTTCTTAAAATCTAAAAGATCACCAATATTTTTTGAACTGGATACATTAAAAGGAGAATTATCTTTATAGCTCAGCTTTTATTCCTTTATGTTCTGTTTTATTCCCAGAAATCGCTTAATACCTAGTCAATCTTCTACTTCTAATTAATCAATTATCACTACTTGTTTTTAAGGTAACTTCATGTTCTGCTAAAACTGTTAAATGTCTTTACAGACTGTCTCTCTTTCTATGCTTAAGCTTTTGTGTTTTTAACTCTTTGTAAACTTTGAGGCAAGAAATAGGGACTATGTAGATTCCTCCCAAATCACTATTATGGATCACAGCACTTGAATCCTGACGTTGCCCATCATTTCCTAGCAGCTTCTGGGGTCTGATGATATGAAAAGTAATAAAGAGAAAAGATCAAGAAAAAGAAAAGATCCTGGGAGAGAACATATGATAAATAATCAGCAGAGTTGTTTATTCCTGTCCAAGTAAAGTCGTTTAAGAAAGAATCAGGGACTGATTTGACTTTGACTCCTGTTGCCTCTTAGTCATTTTTATATCCTATTACATTCAGCAATTCTGTTTAAGATGAGGACGGATAGGTACATTATTCTTGATATTTTTCTTGAACCTTATTGGTAAAGTCAGTATTGACTTTCTTTTCTGATGATGTAATGAGAGCTTAGTGGAATAAAACAGTAATGATAAAAGACCTGAACTCCCCACTATGTCAGAAGCAATCAGCTCCTATTTTAAAATGAGTCATTATTGTTCATGAGCAGATTTCTATGTAGTTAGTATTCTGTTGGTTCAGCTTTATGAGGCCCTTTGCTGATGACTGGGCGGTCTTTATTCCTGGATGTCATGTCAGCCGTTTATGTGAAATAATGAAAATGTAGTTCTGCTACACGGGCCAATGAACGTGTAAAGAGTTTCCCCATTGCATCATTCTTCTGAGGAACTATCACTATTGATTACTATGTAATCTGTCTTCAGAGAGCATTAAAAATGATGGATTGTTTTGCCTTGCTTGTACCCCAGAAGTCTTGACATTAACAGTTCTAACTTGCAGATCTGGCTTAGTGATGTCATTTGCTTCAACAATTTTGAGCAAAATACACACAAAGGAAATATAAAAATAGAGACTTTCTCATGATGTCTCTGGTTAGTTAGTCTTAACTGAAGATAGTTTAAAAAAATAGTGTGTATGTAATTTTTCTGTAACAAAAACTATTACCAAACCAGGATATATTTGTATGTAAAGTAGGTTTTCCATAATTCAAAGCTCAGCCCAAGGAGCAAATAGTTTAAACCTTTCTTCCTGGCTTCAGCTAGTGGCTCTCTGGACTTTTTAACCATAGCTCTTTGTATATATTTTTATTTGGGCATATATGTGTGTGTGTGTGTGTATGTGTGTGTGTGTGTGTATATATATATATATGTATATATATAAAATCACCCAAGGATTCTGACCTCCTGAGCATGCTATATTGTTATTTTAGTAGTAGTAATAGATAATAGAGTACCTACTATGTACAGGCACACAGTAAATTACTTTGAATTAATTCATGAATGAATATAAATTATAAATAATTTACTTGTAAAAAATTCAACAAATTTAAAATTAATAGGTTCTTGTAAGAAGGTATTTTTCATAGATTACAGTATAAACATTAGAGGAGACTATAAGAACAAAACTCTTAGTTTCAGAGCCTACCAGGACTCAAAGCAAAGTATCTATCTGCCTGTCTGTCTATCAATCTAACTGTCGACATATATGCATCATACATACATATACATATATTACACACTTGAAAAAAACCAGGTAATGTTCTACTTTTCATTTTTTCTAACTAGTACTGAGATTCATCGAAACACCTGCTATTTCTTATACCTTTCTTACATTCATAGCATCCATTTTAAAGTTAAATGTAGTCCACCTATAGAAAATAAAAGGAATTAAAATATATACATTTCTATTTAAAGCTGTAATAATGTATCTGAAAATATACTACTAGTAGTCACTTCTCACCACAGTTAGTAAATAAAAGCAAATAAGGAATAAAGATTTGAATTTTCTTGTAGTAAATACAGTTAATTTTTAAGTGAGTCTTTTTTCCAATTTTGATTCACATTTTATTCAAGTGCTAATTGCACTTACACACTGCTCTCAATAAAATAATGCATGCTGATTAATCTATGGGCTCCTTTTAAAGTCCTTCCCCCCAACAGATGTTTATAGACATTAATGACTCTTTTCTAATAACAGAAGAATAGGACCTTATGGAATAATTTAATTTCTTAGTATCACAAGCCCAGATGTACTTTTTTCTACATCATTTCTTAAGTCCAGTTTAAACTCTTCTTTCTGGATAATAATTGCTCATATCAAAAGATGGAAACTGTATTTTAAGATAAAATGAAAACTGAAAATAAACCTATAATGTTCTAGTTATACAGTATTTAATGTGATAACTTACCCATTGTGATTCTGCGAATCATGTTTCTAATGTGTGAACTTTAATAGTAAAAGTAGAACTGAAGTTTCAGTTGCACTGTGAAATGTAGTAAAATTGCATAAAGAATGAAAATCACTTACTAACTGTGCTCACAAAAACCTCCAAAATTTCTCCATGGTAAAGTTATATATCATAGCCAAAAACAAGCAGAATATCATTTCATAGGAGATTCTTAAGCCAGGATGCAGGTTTGTTGTAAAACTTGAAAACATATACATCATATCCTAAATATTTAAGTAATTATTTCTATATTAAAATGTGTTAATGCTCAAATCTATAAAATGCAATATACCATGCATGTACTTATTTAACAAGGCAGTTTGGCTTGTCAGGAACCTGGTACTTAAGCAGGAAGAGTTAACTGCCCTCCTTCAGCAGCCTTCCCTCCCCAAATACAACCACTGGGATTTGGGACTTGGAGGCTACACGATGGGATATCATTTTCCCCCATTAGAGCACTAACTGTAGAGTAAAATAAACTGATATTCAAACACGTCCTTACTTAAACTTGTCTGACACATTCTCAGTCAGATATAGAAAGGAATGACGAGTAACAGTAGTTCCCAAGGGAAAACTCACCATATGGAAAATGGTTCTCTGCAGGTAATCAATTTCACCTTTAGAGCCTAGGACACAGAAATCAAGTGTTGATTCTCTAATCATCATGCAGCTAATGCAGAAAGAGCTCCCTGTCCCCCAAACAAAAAAGAAGACAAGTGCCCATCTGAATATTAGTGCCACAGTGAGGACTTGAGGAAGGTTAATTATAAAAAGCTATATCACAAGGTACACCTCTGTGACCCTCACTGAACGTTATACTGAAAAGAGCATAATTCCTCATAGCAAAAGGGGAAATCTTGATCTGCACAAATAAGCACAGAGAAGTGGCCATGATGAGGAAACCATGATGGGCTTGCAGGGGTAATGGCTTTCCTGGTCTGCCCTGAGAATGAGACCAGAATGATGAAGGGATATGAAACCAGCCTAATCAGGACATGTGATTTCCTGTTATCGCAGGTGAACAGGGGAAGGACTGATTCAATGACAAGTATAAGTTACCCTGGAGTTCCTAAGGATGATATCTGGAATTAAATCTTAGAAAAAGACTGAATTCCATACTAATTCAATGGTTAGAGTTTTACAGATATTCGATTAATAACAGTTATTATAAGTAATCCTAGCAGTTAAATCTAATTATATGCCAGCCATTCTTTTCAATTCTTTACATTTAATGTGCCTTTTAATCCTCAAAAACATTCTATTTAATATATGGGATAACTGGGGTCATGAGATATCAAGTAACTGGCCCAAGTACACACATTCAGTAACAGGTAGAATCACTGTTAGAACCCAAAAAATCTGCTTCCAAAATTTCCTTTTAAAAATCACCACCCTAACACTGGATATTTTAGGAAATGGAAATTTACAGTGGGGATGAGGCTAACAGGATGTGGGATGTTTAGGCTTCAACTGATTCCCTCTTATTTACTTGTGTTTGAAGATCATTTAACTTACGAGAAATAACTTCTTGTATCTTCCTAACTAAAAGTTTAGTCATTTCTACCAATGAGGCTTGAAAAACAAATCTATTTTTTGATAAATAATGATCTTGCTCTCGGCTTCTAAAACTTATTACCAGAAACATACCTTCTGTCAGACAGACAAATGGTATTATTTCTTATCCCAATGCTTAGAGTATGATAGGCATTTTGATGGTTATTATTTTTATTGTGTTTATTTCTGGAATTTTCTGCTTCTTTAAGGTTACTATGCTTATCATTAGCTAGAAGCTACAATATGAATTTTGCATTCAAATCTCGGTGCTTTTTCCTTTGTGTGAAACTATTATACTGCTTTCAAATGATAATATAATCTGTTCATATTTTTAATGGAATATTAAATAGTAACACTCAAATATTAATACTTCGTTCTCTTTGAAGATGGTAATCTGAGTTTTATATAGTAAACATTTCAATTAAATTATTGGTTTGAGAGGAAATGTCTGAATTTTGATGAAAGATACTTGGCAATGCTTTTGTCAGATTAATGAGGCATAGCTTGATTTGTTTTTCATTGCTTTATTTTGATACATGGACACATAGCATTGCTTCAACTCATGGATAAATTATTTTTAAGAATAGAAGCATTTCTAAATTTCAGGTTTATATTTAATATGAGTATAAACATGCTTAGATTGTTTCAAGACACTCACTATCTTTAAGTAAGATTTGGATTTAAAAGTTGCTCTATTCCCTTCCATGCAACTAAAATTTCAGAGTATTAGTGATTATATAGAAAACCTTTACAAAAAGCTAAAAAACAACATGATATATAAAAACAAAAACTTATGCTCACAGCATATTAATGAAAGTAAAATCGACAATTCATAAGAGATATAAAACAACCATTTGTAGAGTAGATGTAATCAATTACTATTGTAACAAAGAAAATTCACTCAACCAGGTTCAAGAGAATTAACCAAAATCCTTATAAACACTGCCTCCTCATTAACAAACCAGCTGAAAGAATAACAAATGCACTGCCCTTTCTGGAGATATTTAAAACATCCCAAGTTAATGGTTCAGGAATTATGAAAGGATTTTAAAAAACAAAATCTTTTGAAAATTTCTATAATGGGTGCCTCCGGAGTCTGAAACCGGTATATGAATAGGATTTGTCTGATATTCTGCACTGCCCTTTCAAGACTGGATAAGAGGGGAACATGTAGCACTAAATCAGACACCATCTCTTACATGATGTATTTTCGGATGGTCAAGAAAGGAACACCACTTTTGTTTATATTCCCCTTTACTTTCATACAATTTTGCCTCTCATCCTTAAGAGGCATTTATTAATAACAATCAGATTTTGTTTCAGTAAAGAAAGACTACGATTTACACTAAACCTCCTGCTGAGAACAATTTAAAAACCTAGACACAAACACCTACTTGAAGGCACAAAAGAAATAATAAGATTGTGAAGAATCACCAGTCAGGATCTATGGGAGGATGAAACCCTATGTGGGAGCAAGTGTAGGGCTTCTTTTAAGGATTTTCTGACTCAAGAGGAAGTAGCACAGAAGCTGAGAGGCTGAAAAACACTTTTAACAGTCCTGCTACGGGGGGGGCAGAAACCGGAGTTCTGAGATGGTAATCTGGTGAACTCACCTTGATTTGAGGTAAGTATGATCAATAAGAAGATGGAACTCACAAGAACTGAGGCTCAGATTTAAATCTACTCAATCCTTGATATTTGATTAAGTTGATTCTGGATTGTTAGCATCTCAAAGTGCCTGGCAGAAACAAAAAGATAGTATTTTGAGAGAGGATAACTTCATATGAGACCATGCTATTTCTACAAACAATTCTGTAGATACAATGTGTATCATACAGTGTTAAAAAAAAAAAAAAAAAGCAATATACCTGAGGAGAGAAGACAATGCAATACAATAATACAAATCAAAAGGATAAAGAGACATAAATATAAACTCGGGGTAAAGGGATCATTTATAGCAAATGTAATAGAAGATATCCTGTTATATTTGAATTTCAGATAAACAGTGAATATCCCATGAAATATTTGGGACATACTTACACCCCAAAATTATTCACTGTTGACTAAAAATTCCATTTGATGTTTAGCTGAAATTCAAATTCAGCTAGGCATTCTGTGTTTTCTCTGGCCACCCTACCCATTGGGAACCCAAATATTAGACTTCCCAGAACCAGATTTTAAAATAAGTATGCCAACAATGTTCAAGGAGTTAAAATACAGGCAAGAGAGAAAGGATCCAATAGTCACCAGCTACAGGTTTTAGCCTCAGTTGCCAGCAGGATATGCAATTATCGGGCAGACAAGCTACACAATCACTGCAGAAGCCTATGAACAGCATAATGGCATCAATCGGTTAAGGGCACCCCTCCCCACTACAAGAACCCAGGAAGAAACACTCTTCAGAAACCTTGAGCTAATCTCTAAATGTGCAGAGCTTTTACTTAAAGTGAAGTCATTAACCATCTGTGGTTAATTTTAGAGTAGACTGAATATGGAAAGTGAAATGAAACCATTTAAAACAGAAGAGATTTGGACAAATGGAAGTTTCTTTACTCCTCAGCAGGGTGGGAACCTGTGAGGGAGAATAATGAACGATAGAGGTAATTATGTCTCCCAGATATATTTAAAAAAATATTGTCAGATCTTCTCTTATTTACCATAAGTTTTCTCTTGATCCAATTTTCTTGTAATTCACCTCTGTGAAGATATTGTTTGCTTCCTCTACATTTTTTGCAGTGGTGTGTATAGCTGATCTGTGAGCTAGCATGACTCTACCTAAAAACATTGTGCAAAAAAGGAATGAAAAGAATTGAGGACAGTCTCAGACACCTCTGGGACAACATTAAATGTATCAACATTCGAATTACATCAGTCCCAGAAGAAGAAGAAGAGAAAAAAAAGGGGCTGGGAAAATATTTGAAGAGATTATAGTTGAAAACTTCCCTAATATGGGAAAGGAAATAGTCAATCAAGTACAGGAAGCACAGAGTCCCATACAGGATAAATCCAAGGAGAAACATGCCAAGACATATATTAATCAAAATATCAAAAATTAAATACAAAGAAAAAATATTAAAAGCAGCAGGGAAAAGCAAAAAATAACATACAGGGGAATCCCCATAAGTTTAACAGCTGATCTTTCAGCAGAAACTCTGCAAGCCAGAAGGCAAAAACCTACAATCAAGTTTACTCTAGCCAGCAAGGATCTCATTCAGATTTGATGGAGAAATTAAAACCTTTACAGACAAGCAAAAGCTAAGAGAATTCAGCACCACCAAGCCAGCTTTAAAACAAGTGCTAAAAGAACTTCTCTAGGCAGGAAACAAAAGACAAAGAAAAGACCTACAATAACAAACCCAAAGCAATTAAGAAAATGGTAATAGGAACATACATATTGATAACTACCTTAAATGTAAATGTATTAAATGCTCCCACCAAAAGACATAGACTGGCTGAATAGATACAAAAACAAGACCCATATATATGCTGCCTAAAAGAGACCAACTTCAGACCTAGGAACACATACAGACTGAAAGTGAGAGGATGGAAAAAGATATTCCGTGCAAATGGAAATCTAAAGAAAGCTGGAGTAGCAATCCTCATATCAGACAAAATAGACTTTAAAATAAAGACTGTTCCAAGAGACAAAAAAGGACACTACATAATGATAAAGGGATCAATCCAAGAAGATATAAGAATTGTAAATATTTATGCACCCAAAACAGGAGCACCTCGATACAGGAGGCAAATGCTAACAGCCATAAAACGGGAAATCGACAGTAACACAATCATAGTAGGGGACTTTAACACCACACTTTCACCAGCGAACAGATCATCCAAAATGAAAATAAATAAGGAAACACAAGCTTTCAATGATACATTAAACAAGATGGACTTAATTGATATTTATAGGACATTACATCCAAAAACAACAGAATACACTTTCTTCCAAGTGCTCATGGACCATTCTCCAGGATAGATCATATCTTGAGTCACAAATCAAGCCTTGGTAAATTTAAGAAAAGTGAAATCGTACCAAGTATCTCTTCCGACCATAACGCTATGAGACTAGATATCCATTACAGGAAAAAATCTGTAAAAAATAAAAACACATGGAGTCTAAACAATATACTACTAAATAACCAACATATCACTGAAGAAATCAAAGAGGAAATCCAAAAATACCTAGAAACAAATGACAATGAAAACACAACAATCAAAAACCTATGGGATGCAGCAAAAGCAGTTCTAAGAGGGAAGTTTATAGCAATACAATCCGATGTCCAGAAACAAGAAACATCTCAAATAAACAACATAACCTTACACCTAAAGCAATTAGAGAAAGAAGAGCAAAAGAAACCCAAAGTTAGCAGAAGGAAAGAAATCATAAAGATCAGATCAGAAATAAATGAAAAATAAATGAAGGACATAATAGCAAAGATCAATAAAACTAAAAGCTGGTTCTTTGAGCAGATAAACAAAATTGCTAAACCATTAGCCAGACTCACCAAGAAAAAAAGGGAGAAGACTCAAATCAATAGAATTAGAAATGAAAAAGGAGAAGTATCAACTGACCCTGCAGAAATACAAAGGATCATGAAAGAATATGACAAGCAACTACATGCCAATAAAATGGACAACCTGGAAGAAATGCACAAATTCTTAGAAAAGCATAACCTTCCAAGACTGAACCAGGAAGAAATAGAAAATATAAACAGACCAATTACAATCACTGAAATTGAAACTGTGATTAAAAATCTTCCAAAAAACAAAAGCCCAGGACCAGATGGCTTCACAGTGAATTCTACCAAACATTTAGAGAAGAGCTAACACCTACCCTTCTCAAACTCTTCCAAAATATAGCAGAGGGAGGACACTCCCAAACTCATTCTATGTGGCCACCATCACCCTGATACCAAAACCAGAAAAAGATGTCACAAAATAAGAAAATTACTGGCCAATATCACTGATGAACTTAGATGCAAAAATCCTCAGCAAAATACTAGCAAACAGAATACAACAGCACATTGAAAGGATCCTACACCATGATCAAGTGGGGTTTATCCCAGGAATGCAAGGATTCTTCAATATACGCAAATCAATCAATCTGATACACCATATTAACAAATTGAAGGAGAAAAACCATATGATTATCTCAATAGATGCAGAAAAGCTTTTGACAAAATTCAACACACCTTTACGATAAAAATCCTCCAGAAAGCAGGCATAGAGGGAACTTACCTCACCGTAATAAAGGCCAGAAATGACAAACCCACAGGCATCATTTTCAATGGTGAAAAACTGAAACCATTTCCACTAAGATCAGGAACAAGACAAGGTTTCCCACTCTCACCATTATTATTCAACATAGTTTTGGAAGTTTTAGCACCAGCAATCTGAGAAGAAAAAGAACTAAAGGAATTCAAATTGGAAGAGAAGAAGTAAAACTGTCACTGTTTGTAGATGACATGATACCATACATACAGAATCCTAAAGATGTTACCAGAAAACTACTGGAGCTAATCAATGAATTTGGTAAAGTAGCAGGATACAAAATTAATGCACAGAAATCTCTTGCATTCTTATATACTAATGATGAAAAATCTGAAAGAGAAATTAAGGACACACTCCCATTGACCATTGCAACAAAAAAATAAAATACCTAGGAGTAAACCTACCTAAGAAGACAAAAGACCTATATGCAGAAAACTATAAGACACAGATGATGATACAAAGATGATACAAACAGATGGAGAGACATACCATGTTCTCGGATTGGAAGAATCAACATTGTGAAAACGACTATACTTCCTAAAGCAATCTACAGATTCAATGCAATCACTATCAAACTATCAAGGCATTCTTCACAGAACTAGAACAAAAAATTTCACCATCTCTATGGAAACACAAAAGCCCCGAATAGCCAAAGCAATCCTGAGAAAGAAAAACGGACTGGGAGAAATCAGGCTCCCTGACTTCAGGCTATACTACAAAGCTACAGTAATCAAGAAAGTATGGTACTGGCACAAAAACAGAACTATAGATCAATGGAGAAGGATAGAAAGCCCAGAAATAAACCCACACACATATGGTAATCTTATCTTTGATAAAGGAGGCAAGAATATACAATGGAGAGAAGACACCCTCTTCAATAAGTGGTGCTGGGAAAACTGGACAGCTACATGTAAAAGAATGAAATTAGGACACTCCCTAACACCATACACAAAAATAAACTCAAAGTGGATTAAAGACCTAAACGTAAGGCCAGACACTATAAAACTCTTAGAGGAAAACATAGGCAGAACACTCTATGACATAAATCACAGCAAGATCCTTTTTGACCCAACTCCTAGAGAAATGGAAATAAAAAAAACAAAAAACAAATGGGACCTAATGAAACTTAAAAGCTTTTGCACAGCAAAGGAATCCATAAACAAGATGAAAAGACAACCCTCAGAATGAGAGAAAATATTTTCAAATAAAGCAACTGGCAGAGGATAATCTCCAATATATATAAGCAGCTTATGAAGCTCAATATCAAAAAAACAAACAACCCAATCCAAAAATGGGCAAAGACCTAAACAGACATTTCTCCAAAGAAGATATACAGATTGCCAACAAACACATGAAAGAATGCTCAACATCAGTAATCATTAGAGAAATGCAAATCAAAACTACAATGAGGTATCACCTCACACAAGTCAGAATGGCCATCATCAAAATCTACAAACAATAAATGTTGGAGAGGGTGTGGAGAAAAGGGAACCCTCTTGCACTGTTTTGGGGAATGTAAATTGATACAGCCACTATGGAGAACAGTATGGAGTTTCCTTATAAAACTAAAAATAGAACTACCATACAACCCAGCAATCCCACTACTGAGCACAGACCCTGAGAAAACCATAATTCAAAAAGAGTCATGTACCACAATGTTCACTGCAGCTCTATTTACAATAGCCAGGACAGGAAAGCAACCTAAGTGTCCATCGACAGATGAACGGATAAAGATGATGTGGCACATATAGACAATGGAATATTACTCAGCCATAAAAAGAAATGAAATTGAGTTATTTGTAGTGAGGTGGATGGACCTAGAGTCTGTCATACAGAGTGAAGTGAGGAAGAGAAAAACAAATACCGTATGCTAACACATATATATGGAATCTTAAAAAAAAAAATGGTTCTGAAGAACCTAGGAGCAGGACAGGAATAAAGACGCAGATGTAGAGAATGAACATGAGGACACGGGGAGGCGGAAGGGTAATCTGGGACGAAGTGAAAGAGTAGCATTGACATATATGCACTACCAAATGTAAAACAGATAGCTACTGGGAAGCAGCTGCATAGCACAGGGAGATCAGCTCAGTGCTTTGTGTTCACCTAGGGGGGTGGGATGGGGGGGGGGGGGGGGAGACGCAGAGGGAGGGGATATGGGGATATATGTATATGTATAGTTGATTAACTTTGTTATACAGCAGAAACTAACACAGCATTGTAAAGCAATTATACTCCAGTAAAGATGTTAAAAAAAAAAAGTGTGATTTGTAGAATCTACTCTTTTTAATGTTCTTGTTCTTTTCTCCTGTAATCAGAATTAATGTCTACAGTTAAGACTTACATTGAAGTCAGCTCAGAAAAATATACCACGGCTTCCCTGATGGCGCAGTGGTTGAGAGTCCGCCTGCGGATGCAGGGGACACGGGTTCGTGCCCCGGTCCGGGAGGATCCCACATGCCACGGAGCGGCTGGGCCCCTGAGCCATGGCTGCTGAGCCTGCACGTCCGGAGCCTGTGTTCCGCAACGGGAGAGGCCACAACACTGAGAGGCCCGCGTACCGCAAAA
>NW_020837949.1:25817850-25954146 GCF_003676395.1 Aethalodelphis obliquidens
TATATATATATATATATATATATACCAAATAATTTTCTTCAAATTAATATATTGGCACCCTTTTCTTGCTGAGATTTCTGGCAATTCCTGTGAAAAAGGCAGATAGCCAATTCGGAAGTGCTTCCTAGAAAGAAAATTTCCTTTATCCTAAAAATACCTGAATATTTACTATTCCTGTCTCCTATAGAACTCAGAGGAAGAATTAAGTAAAAGTTATACTATCCTAAACACTACCACTGACATTTCACAGATAGTGTAAGACATTATTACAAAACCTTTACAAGAAGCTACCAACAGGATTATAAATAGACAAGAAGAGCATTATTTATCCTGTGTATTTTCTCTTTAAATAGTTCGTTCTTTGGGGATCGTCTATTCACAATACAAACCCCTTACATTTGTAAAGATAGTCAGAAAATCAATGAAATTTCAGTAGAAATAAAATTATAAAGCATCATGTAAATTTAATATATAAATATATAATATATAAAAAAGGAAATTTTCTTATAGCATACTTCAGTAATTTTTACTCAGCTATGCATCTCAATTAGTTAACATTTATTAATCTAGTAGTTTGCTTACCATCTCCACTACTCAGGTAGAGATAAGAGGGATTAAATATTTCAATTTAATAGTAATTCCTAATAATGATATTACATTTACTCAAGTATATTTAATAAATACAGCTTTAACAGTATACAAGTCTCTTTTGCCCTAATAGCCCTTTAGGAAGTACAACAGATAGGCATACACGGCAATTGATGTTTCACAGATAAGGAGACTGAAGCTGGAAGAGTTCAAGTTACTAGCTCAAAATCAGAGTCAAATTTAGAAGTGGAGGCAGGATTAAGACAGAAGTCTTTGGAAGGTAAGCACAGTACTCTTTTTGGCACAGTACTCTTCTGATTGTTCTGAAAAGTTTATATTTCATATGTTTGTAGTTCTCTGGTGGCATCTGAGAGTTGCATTTGTTATGATTTACACTGATTTTTTAAAAGGAAAGAAAATAAAATTGGAACATGCTTTATTTATCAACAGCTTACAATATTCCATCACTGTTTTAAGTGCTTTACATCCATTAACTCATTTAATCATCCCAAAATGATACGAAGAGGATACTATTACTAACTCCCTCTCCGGAGGGAGATACCGAGACTTGGAAAGTTTCAGGGCCAGTAAGCAGAGTGCTGACCAGACACTGAATACAGACTTAACTTGGTCAGAACAACTGGTCTCCAACAGAGACTACATTCCCTCAGGCTTATTCGCTCTGTGTCCGAACTGCCATAGAGTCCGTCTCCGTGACAAACACCTACGGATCAAGGGAAATGTTTGGCTCCGCTTCTAATCAAAGCCCATTTCTTCCTGGCTTCAGATGCATTCTGTAAAGTTCAAATGGCCATTATTCTCCAAAAGAATACTGGAGAGGAAATTAATGATGCTGATCAACGTGCACGTTTTCCTTGGTCAATGCCTAAAGAACAGGTCCCTACCATGTGCTGCCATCACCACAGGGCTCTGAGCTTCTTTGTCTTTGCCACACAGCTCAACACTTCCGCTGTCCACAAAAATATAAACACTGTGGCCTCTCTAACTCCCAAATGATTATAAAGGGAACCCCAAACCCCATATATTGTCATGCCTCAGCATTATTTCTCAATATTCTTGAAAGCTGAGTTTTCCTTAGAACACCATTTCCTATGCATCCATTTAAGTGGAGACCTTATAGTCTCAGAAAATATATAACCCAGGGTCAACATTCTTGATTACCACTTTTGCCCCTCTAAAATTAAGCATTCAGGGCATTTTAACAAATACTAATAGCTAACATTTAATGAGCAATAACCATGTGCCCAATCTCTTTTAAAGCAGTTTTTATGTATTTGCACATAAATCCTCAAAATATCTATGAGACAGGATTATGACTACCACTGTTTGACAGATTTTATGTCTTAAGCCAGGAAGTGATCATTTTAACCCTGATTATTAACTTCCATGCCATACTGCTTCTCCGTATTGACTCTCCTGAACAATACTTAAAAAAATCAACAATATTTTTCTTTCAACAATAATTTACTTTCCTATCCCTATTACGTAAATACTTCATTATTTTCTCTTCTCTTCCTTCAATTATTTTCTACCATGCATTACTTGTGTTTTTAATGAGGAGGAATCTTCTTCATTTCTTGTCATTCTTTTCTTTAAAAAGACATTCAAGCCAAATTTAGGTAAAAACAATGTTGTCATAACTTTTGATTTATAAGGCTACTTAGTTTCTTTTTGCTGGATCTATTATATTTTATTATGAAGGAAATAAAATACAGATGATGGAATAAAAGCCCTATTTTTAAAAAGTTATTACATAAGAGCCTTGAAAGAGGAAGAGATTTCCAGAAGTCCAGTTGTAACTAGTCTCCATCCTCTGACTGTAGTAAACCTGGTGTGGTTGCTCACTAGGTCATGTGCATTAACTGATTTTGAAATCAGATCTATAGGCCATGCCATGACTCACTATGGCTGTAATAATTGCTGCACTTTAGCTATTGAACCTACTTTTGATGTCAGAGATAATTTTTAATACACGTATGCTTAGGTTTTGTCCTTCTCTATAATACAAGCTAAATAATTTGTGGGAATGTTTTAGTATCGTCTACATAAAGCAATGATTTTGTAGCTAGGCTACAGAAACATAGGTTGTTGTATCAACACACTACAAAATTATTTATGAAGAAATAACCATTGGAAATATACACATAAACTTAGGGAAAGCCTCTAGTAGGAAAGAACATTTGGACTTTTCTTAAAAACCCTGTTTATATATTCAGTATAAAATACTAAGCACTTGCCACCAGGTCCATGTGCCAACACTGTCTATGGCAGTAACTATGAATTTTTTTTAAAGGCACAAAACATAAAGCCAGTGCCACAGACGCCCACACAACTGTTTTTGCTATGTGCTGTTGCACTAAAACTCTCTTCTTTAAAGCGTGCAATTCCCACTAGCAACAAAACTTAGCTGAAAATCAAAGAAAGGCTTGAAAAGTCATTCATATTTTATGAAAATTATTAAAAGAAGCTGAAACTGACATCGTGGAGTTCATATTCTGGATATATTTCGACACCTGACTTAGTAAGAATATCAGACTGACCACTATGTAACACTACTTATAAGAAGCTTTACTGATTGAAAAATACGCTACAGGGCTGATGTACTTTGTTCTTTTTTTACTGTTGTTGATTTTTCTTTGTTTTTTGTTATTATAATTTTTGAAAGACTAAAGTCTTTCCAATCTTGAAAGATGTTTTCAAGTATCAGTAGCTTATGCTACTTACGTAATATCTGAAATCTTTTCACCCATATTTATCAGTATCATTCTCTCCTTATTACTCTGTTATTTCCATCTACCGGATAATTATTTATTGAAAACTTACTATGTGCCAGGCATGATTTTAGATTCTGGAAGTTCATCTATGAACAAAAGAGCCACCCACAGCTCTTTGACCCAACTCTGGCTGAGAATCAGTATTAACCAAACTCCAGTCTTCCTCTACTTAAAAAAATTCTTCCTCTACTTAAATATAACATTACCTGAGGGCCGTCAGTGAATACATTTCTCTCAGATCCACATAGGTCCCCTCACAGAGTAACATGAATGTAACCAAGTGAATATGTTCTGAGACGCTATCACGGTAAAGAAGTTAGATAGCAACTATAAATATGAGTATCAAAATCATATATAAACTCTCATACATGAATCTTAGGTTAGTCATATTTCACCAGACTTGGGGTTAAGCCTTGGTTCTGTACCTACTTAGTGTGATAACTTCAGCTAGTTGAGTTTCCTCTAAGATTTGGTTTTCTCATTTTTATTTTCTTTCTTCTCTTTTCTCTGTCTTTCCCTCCTTTACTCCCTCCCTTCTTCCCTACACATCTCCCTACATATTCTAGTGTAGATAGTTGGACAGTGAGACAGATGACATAACTGATGGTAAGTACTATGGAGAAAAAAATACAGCAGGGAAAGAGAACTGACAGTGCTGGGAAGGAACACTTGCTATTTTATACAGGGTGATCAAGGATGTCTTATTTAAAAGGTGACAGTTGAGAAGAACTGAAGGAGATGAGGAGTAAGTCTTATTAGGCTATCTGACAAAAGGTCATTCGAGGAAAAGGGAACAGTACAAAAATCTTCTAAGTTAGAGGATGGTTGATGTGTTCAACAAAGAGAAAGCAAGTCAATGAGGCCAGAGCTGAGTGGGCTGGGTGAAGATTATAAGCTGATGATGTAAAAAGTTAAAGGGATACAGCACCATAGGGTGTGGAATCATATATGGTAATGTAGGTTGCTGTGATGACTTTAGTCTACACAACTCTGAGTTAAAATCCATAAAAGATTTTGCAAAAAAGGAGAGACATGTTTTATATGGATCACTCTGGCCTCCAACGTGAAAAACAGTGATGATCTGGACTAAGGTGGCAGCAGTGGAGGTGATGAGAATTGACTGGATCCTGGTTTTTGTTTTGAAAGTATTTTTTTAATTAATAGATTTTATTTTTGGAATAATTTTATATTTTTTAAAAAATTGAGCAGAAAATATAGTCAGAAATACTGTAGCTACTACCACTTAGAGCTTAACTTCTACAAACTTCTATTTATCAACTAAATATCAAGAAACTCCAACTATATAAAAATCAGTTACTATATAAAAATCAGATGCATCCACCCTCATACGTGACAGTAGATCCAGTCTTTGTGAACACAGCTGCTATCTCAGTTGTTTCCTACTGACTCTAAATCTGACTCACGATTCCAATCCACATGTGTAATACTAGCTTTAAGAATCTGGGATATAAAATATTTCAGTCATCATCCTCCAGAGCAGTGGATTGGATGTTAAGTCAATCTTTGCTTCCTACTATAAGTCAGAAGAAAGGTATGGCTTCAAACACTACTCAGACTTTTAAAGTAAGTGCCACGAGATCATGAGATTAATGACTGAAATAAGGTGGACTAAGAAATATCAAAATAATAATTTCAAATGCAGTTTCTTATTTATGTGCTCTGAAGTTTCCTAGGTTGTGGATATAATCTCCACCTATGTATTTATTAAATTTGAATTTTTCTATTTCTATGCACTCACCAGCTCATGTAAAAGCCCTTCCTGCTGCAATACTTTCCACAACATTTCTGGAAGTTTTTTTCAGAGTTAAAAAAAAAAAAGCTTCTGTCACTCACTGCTCCCATTTTCTACAAGCTACCCTTCTACACTACCTTCCTTCTCCTGCAAAATGCAGACTGCTGCACCCCCATGGGGACGCTTAATATTCCTGTGCCCCAAGGGAACAGCAGCCTCTTTCAAAGTGGAGAGACTAGCTCTATCCCAGATGCTTCACACTCCAATTTCGGTCAGTTTTAACAACATTACTTCTGGAACCATTAAAGTCTTGAAGAGATTTGTAAAATAACTTTTTAAAATTTAAACTGTTTCTCCTTGGAAAACACAGATATCAGTGTTGGGATGAACTCAAATAGAATTCTCTAGTCCATTCTGAGAACAGTGATGCCCCAGCTCAGTTAACGAATTCAGCTTATTTACTTGCAATTTCCTACCTTATAAAGAATTTCCTGCAGTACGCCTCAAACTCCTCCTCCAAGCTGGCGTCCATCAACTTCCTCCTACTGAGCCAGCCATAGCAGCATATGCCTAAATCACAAATATAGACACAGATAAGATTTTACCAGTTGATTCCTTAGACCTCAGGTAAATATATTTTTAAAAAGAGCATCACCAGATTTGTTCTAATCCAGATTCTGACTCAGTTTTCCTTATCTAAACGGGCTTTGGCCACTTTCTTCCAGTGGTTTCTGTCCTGTACAGAGGTACTACATATGAAAGAGACTATGTATTCATTTAAGCATTTAATAATATTAATTTAAGTAATTGATTAGTATTTACTGAGCATCTCATATATGACTAGCACACATTCCTATCACTTCAATTCAAAATGCAATCTCTAAATGCTCTGGCTTGTGTCATTTTTCTCGCCATATCATTTTCCCTGGCTCGTTTCCTTTTTGAGACTAATCTAGTTAAAAATTAACTAATACTAGCAATACTTATTGATCACTTTTTTTTTTTTTTTTCGGTACGCGGGCCTCTCACTGTTGTGGCCTCTCCCGTTGCGGAGCACAGGCTCCGGACGCGCAGGCTCAGCGGCCACGGCTCACGGGCCCAGCCGCTCTGAGGCATGTGGGATCTTCCCGGACCGGGGCACGAACCTGTGTCCCCTGCATCGGCAGGCGGACTCTCAACCACTGAGCCACCAGGGAAGCCCTATTGATCACTTTTTATGTACCAAGCACTGGTCAGGTCTTAGGAGACCTGATGGGATTTGAAGGTGAACCTGGGAGGGATGAAAGAAAATCAGAACCTTGTGCAGTCAAAGGGAAAAAACAGTAAGGAATAAATAGGCTTCCACATAAACTCAGTGACAGACTATTTGAAAGTTATACTCAAAGACCTGCATTATATTCATTTTTTAAATAAATGATTGTTTGGCTTCTAGTTACAAAGACTCAATAGTGGCTTAATTTACTTCCTCAAAGTTTTCCAAAATCATTTATTCTTTCTTTACGTCCTTTCTATATTATTTTCCGTGATTGGCTAATTTAAGAATCACTTTGTTGAAGGTCTATAAAGTAGTCAGTTAACAACAATGGTTGTTATCCTGAGTTATTTATCAGAAAAAAAATTGAGAACTTCTTTTTTGCCTTTTGGTTATTTTAAATACCTTCTAAAGATTTGGATTCAGTAGGTCTGGGTAGGGCCCAAGTATCAATATATTTTTAAAGTTTCCATGGGTAATGCTGACGCATGCACCCTCTTCCCAGTGATGTCTACTGGTTTCCAGCAAATTTAAGGGGAAAAATATAAAAGCATCCAGGGTCTTCTCAACTTACATAGTTTATATACATTCTCTTAGTATACTAAAACAAAACAGAAACACCCCATGACCTTCCCTGAACTGAGAA
The DNA here is from genome assembly GCF_003676395.1 of Aethalodelphis obliquidens. Lineage (NCBI taxonomy): Eukaryota > Metazoa > Chordata > Mammalia > Artiodactyla > Delphinidae > Aethalodelphis > Aethalodelphis obliquidens. The sequence goes on from NW_020837949.1 coordinate 25,824,885, forward strand.
GACATATTCCACAAATACTTTCTCAAATGAACATTAAATTCCTACTTAATTACTGTTTTTCAGTAGTAGGTATCTTGACATCCCTGTTCTTTACTTTTTTTTCACTTTGCAATGCTTGGGTTTTTAAACGCCCTTCATTCTGGCTGTCCCTGAAGACAACAGGAAGAGCCAAATGGAGTAATCCATCTTAAGGTGGGCACATGGTCCTCAAAGACAAGCCGTGTCTCTGGAATAGGAAAATGTCCATGTGCTTTTCTATCTCTTTGTCCTTAATTGTTTTAACTATTAACTATACCTGAAATGTTCTCTTTGGGTATTTGAGATACCCCAGAAGTGAGTTCTTCCAGCAGCGCTCTGTTAAGAATGACTCGAATAATAGTTTTACAAAAATCTAATGATTAAGTATTCTCTTCCTATCACTTCTGAGTTGTCCATAGGCATATATGTAAGTTTATATAGCACATAGACAGATAGATAGACGTTTATATTTTTTATATATACACCTATCCATCTATATTTATCACAAGAGCATACAGATAGGTGGCAGTACACATATATATATATACCACACAAATGAGCGCACGCCCGTGCACACACACACACACACACACACACACACACACACACACACACACATCTCTGTGTATCCACAATGGATGCCAAGATACCAGACTCAACGAAGTGCCCAATTAACAGTTATTGAATAGACACATTAATGGATAAATGAATGAAATTGCCTTAGAAAGTGCTGACTTTCAAAAGGACACACACACACTGAGTGCCTGCTGTATCTGGTGTGCAAATGCTCTATTTTAGGTCTCATTCCAGGCAACAACAAAGGGACATAACAAGACCTCATGTGTATGTGCAGCTTCAGATCATAGTAACATTTGGGCCTTTTGGTTGTTTTGTTTCTAATTATTAGACTTTATTTTCTAGAGGAGCTTTAATTTTATAGAATATTGAGCAGACAGTACAGAGAGTTCTCATATACTGCCTCATCCCCTCTCATAATTAACTTAATTATTAATATCTTGCATTAGTGGGATACATTAATTACAATCGATGCATCAATACTGGCACATTATTATTAGCTGAAGTCCGTAGTTTGCATTAGGGTTCACTCTTTGTGCTGCACATTCTATGAGTTTTGATGTATGTGTAATGACCTGTATCCATCATTACATTATCATTCAGATCAGCTTTACTGCCATAAAAAAGACTGCTGTGCTCCACCTATTCATCCCTTTCTCCAACCACTGATCTTTTACTGTGTCCATAGTTTTGCCTTTTCCAGAATTTTGTAAAGTTGGAATCATACAGGATGTAGCCTTTTTCAGTTTGGCTTCTTTCACCAATCAATATGTACTTCAGGTCCCTCCATGTCTTTTCATGGCTGGAGAGCTCATTTCTTCTTATTGCTGAAAAATATTACATTGTATGGCTATGCCACGGATTGTTCATCCATTCATCCACTGAGATATCCATTGACATATTTGTTGCCTTAAAATTTTAGCAATCATGAAAAAAGCTACTATAAACATTTGTGTTCAGGTTTCTGCATGGGCACAAATGTCTGAAAAGACATTCCACCAAAGTAGATATATAAATAGCAAGCAAGGGTTTGGAAAGATGCTCACCTTGCATGTCATAAGCAAATTGCAAATTAAAACAACAATATACCACCACACAGCTATTAGAATAGCTAAAATCCCAAACACTGTCAACACCAAATGCCGGCCCGGATGCAGAACATCCAGGAGGGGAATAAGATCCAAGTTGGTCATCACTGCATAACAGAAGATTTTGATACAGCTGGGTAACTGTGTCACCAAAGAGTTACACCCAGAGAACAAATTTAATGAGCTATAAATGTACCAACCCAAAAGTGACAATAAGGATATCTGGAAGTCTAGGAAGAAAGAGAAAAATGAATTATACCTGAGAAAATGAACTGCAAACCAGTATCCATAAAATTATTTCAAACCACCAATGTGGTACAAAAAATCCTTAAGGAGAAAATTTAATCTAAAATGGCCTCAGATTGGTAGGACCCCTTACGACTGGCATAAGCAGACTCAGATTATCTCCAGAAGAATGCAAATTGAATCCAGGCCAGCAGGGTCTACAAAATGCTTTGGATTATAAAAGGCAATTTCAGAGATGTTAAAATGTTATAAAAATTACTTTTCAAAATTATGGAATTTGGTATATCTGTTTGCTACAACACATTCTTTGCTATTCTGAGAGAGCTGCTTTACTTATTTCTTAGGTTAATATGCGAAGCACGTGTGTATTATTTTCCAAGAAGGATCATCAGGTTATACAATGAGAATCCATTTGCCTGACTTAATGGATACTTCTCTAATGCTTCATCTCCACGGAACATTTAAAATGTTTTACATTCCTTCTGTCTTAAAAGTCATTTTCTTCTATGGCTTCTCTCACATTCCTCTCTGGTGAATATCCTCTATTTGCCTGACTATTTTTGAGTTTCTTCAACTCAGAACACTTCTCTATCAACTGGCCTGTAAGTATTCTTGTTCTTTAGAGTTCTAGCCTCAGCCATTCTCACTCCCACTCCACATTATTCAAACTCATTAGTTCAAATGTTAATGGAACGCATTGCTAATCATCAGGGCAATACAATTCAAAGCCACAATGAGATATCACCTCACACCTGTCAGAACAGTCTCATCAAAAAGAACACAAATAACAAATATTGGGAAGAATGTGGAGAAAAGGGAACCCTCTTGCACTGCTGATGGGAATGTAAATTGGTGCAGCCACTATGGAAAACAGTATGGTGTTTCTCAAAAAACTAAAAATAGAATTACTGTATGACCCAGCAACTTCACTCCTGGGTATATATATGGAAAAAACACCCCGGTTTTCATAGCAGCATTATTTACAATTGCCAAGATATGAAAGCAACCTAAGTGTCCATCAACAGATAAACAGATAAAGATGTGATATACACACACACACATACATATACACACACAACGGGAAACCAGCTAGCCATAAAAAATAATGAAATTTTGCCATTTGCAGCAACATGGAGGGACTTGGAGGGCATCATGTTAAGTGAAGTAAGTCAGACAAAGAAAGGCAAATATTATATGATATCAATTATATGTGGAATCTAAAATATACAACAAACTAGCAAATATAACAAAAAAAGAAGCAGACTCACAGATACAGAGAACAAGCTAGCGGTTACCAGTGGGGAGAGGCAAGGGGGAAGGGGCAATATAGGGGCAGGGGATTGAAAGGTATAAACTATTAGGTATAAAATAAGCTACAAGGATATATTGTACAACACGGGGAATATAGCAAATATTTTATAATAACTATAAATGGAGTATAACCTTTAAAAATTATGAATCATAATATTGTATACCTGTAACATATAATATTGTATGCCAACTCTACTTCAATATAAAAATATTTTAAAAAATATTAATGGAACCCAAATATCTATGTCCACCCAAGACCTCTTTTCAAGTTTTCTTTTCAAACAACAAACTGAATATTTCAGAGTAACTTCAAATTCCAACATTTCTAAAACAACATCCATTCTTCCGGTTCAACCTGTTTTTTCCTGGGTCACATTTTCATCTTTGTCACATTTTCAACATTGAACTGAATGGATCAAATTAGAAACCCAGAAGTCATTTTTATTCTTCCTTTCCCTCTCCTCTAATACAATTAACTTAATTGAAAATCCTAATATTCTTTATTAAAATGTTTCTCATCCATGAACCAACTATTCCACCCTGAATCTTGTGACATTGTCACTCATTCCTAAACTAATGCAGCTACTTACCTGTTTCTTTCTGGCTCCAGCTTCAGTCCCTTACATCCATAATTAATTCCCTGAAGATGCGAAAACAAGGAGCCACAAATCAGGTGACTTAAACAACAGAAATTTATACTGTCTCATAGTTCTCGAGGCTGGAAGTGCAGAATCAAGGCATCAGCAAGACTGATTCCTTTCGAGGGCTATGAGGGAAAATCTGTCCCAGGAGTCTCTCTGGTAGCCTCAGGCATTTCTTGGCTGGTAGATGGTGTTCTCTCTGTATCTTCACATCATCTTCCCCTTGTACTGAATATGTGTCTGTTTCTGCCTAAATTTCCCCTTTTTATAAGGACACCAGTCATACTGGATTTGGGTCTACCCTAATGACTTTTATCTTAACTTGATCATCTACAAAGGCCCTATTTCCAAATAAGGTCACATTTATAGATACTGGGGATTAGAAATTTAACGTGTTTTTATGGGGGGAAACAGAATTCATTCCATAACAGGTGCCAAAAGGTATCATTATAAAAGAGGCCCCAGCATATTCATCCCTTTCTTAGCTCCTCATGACTACTTAATACAGACTACTTTCTTAGGATAAAGTATGTAAGGCTGTTCCCATTCTGCTCCCAGCATATCCTGATGCTCTGACTCTTCTGGGCTTTGCTGATATCACACTCCACCTGAAATCTTTTTTCCTTCTGGTTGAAATTTTACTTAACTTTCATAACCGAACTCATATGATATATTCTTTAAAGAGAGTCACTTGATTCTCTGAGTCCCAATTAATCATTTGCTATCCCCTTTCCCGTGGCATTTATTCAAACCTCTTAAAATTAAGATTCACTAAGCCTGGCTTCTTGAGTTCTCTTATGAGTCTTTTATTCTCATTCTTAGATAGATTCTATTGTATTTCTTTTAATACACCAATGACATGTGAACAATGCATATTCGAGAATATCTGATTTAATTGATCTACGTTTAAAAGTAGATGAACCTGTGCCTCCTCAAACTTTCAGACCTGACAGAATTGCAATGCCATTGATGAAAATGGGAAAGCTAGAGCAGCCTCTTTGTCAGAATTATGGGTACCTGTTGAATATGTCATGGCAGAATTTACATCATCTCTATAAATGTGAGAGTCTAATTCATCATATAAAATCCCCAAGGGGAGAATATAAATAGAATAACCAGGGACTCCTCAGCTTTGGGAAACTCTATGTGGTAGAAGAAGAAATAATTGCCAAAACTAGATAAAGTGAAGAAATGATGATCAAAAGAAAGCCATGATATAAATTTGATAATTATTGTTTCACATCTTAGTTCTAGACTATAGAAACCACAAAATTGGAAATACAGGCTAATATATTTACAAAGATAGGTAGATAACTTGCTGGCATAGGAAATGTTCTAAAAGGTTTCAGTAAAAATACATGTACAGATTTTTCTTTTAACTAAGGAACAGTGTTTTTCCAACTCTCTGCCTTAGAAACTGAAGGAGTAACAAGGAGAATATTCTCCTCATGATCTTGGCCTGTTTTTTCATTTTATCTATTTTAGTTCTCATGTTAAATCATAACATTTAGCTGAGCTTTAATGTTTGCACTTAAGATGAAAACCTAAAGTGCACATTTAATGAGAATGAAATTCTTAAATCATACTACTTTATGATGCATGATTTAAGAGTTTCATTCCAATTAAGTATATGTATAAACCTATAATTATTGCCACTCTGTCTTCTATTTATACTTTTACCCTCTCCAAAAGGCTTAATGAGTTTACTGGATAATTTTGGGAGATGAAACCTAAATCTTACAGCTTCTTTATTTCATTTGAAATTCTAAATGCAATGTTTCACCTTCGGCATTTGGTTACATAATGGATAACACAGTTAATCCATCTTTCCTTGATGATAATTCTGGCCTTTACTTAAAAGGTATCATAATTTAAATGCTATAAATCTAACTAGTAGATGATAATTTTTTTTGCTAGGATTATGGCAAGGCAGCTTGAGAGTAACTGATGAGTTTCTATCACCACCTGCCAAGAGCAGAGACGCATTCCTCTATGGTTCTCTTCTTAATGGGAAAATGAGCACGTTTATATACATCTCTGGCTAATTTGGGGCCAAATACATCTCTTAAGAATCTTTGCTTCCTTTTAGAGAGTGTTAATTCTGAGGCAATTATTGTTTGACAGGTGGAAAGCGCAAGTGAAACCACAGCTGCAGTCCCTTAAATGATGCCTATAAACGATTGGAAATAACCTCGGATATTTCCATCTTACAAGAAGGGGTTGTCAGCAAGTCATTGCTGCTCTCTCCTAGTGGGAAAGCCCTGAAGGCAGCAAGTGATGTTTTACATGTTGCCAAACTATAAAATACACTGTGGTCTTGTTTGCTGTTCCCAATGACCTGCCAGTGTGGAATTCTCATTTGCTTCTTTTGGGGATTGTGGTCAGCAGTTTTACTTTTGAAATCTGTCACCTTCTCTATAATGTATATAGAATCTCATGACTCAGTATATTTTAGAGAAAAAAGTGTTCAAAAATTCAGAGAGGTGTACAATTTGAAAATAAAAGTTATATTTAAAAGAGAAATAGTTCTTTATGATCTGATGAAAACAGATGTCACTTAAAATTCTGAAAAATATTAAAATTATATATAAGTATGTAAATTATTAAACACATTTAATAGAGTTCTAAGTATCTTCTTTAATGCAAAGAAAAATATAAACTTGAAGATCAGAGAATCTCAAGATATTTAAGCGTTAACGCTTGTATTTGAGATCAAAGAAAAATGACAGATTCTGTGAGTAATTAGTCTTTAGTATCTTGGTAAGTCATCCAAGAACCTGTGACCTTTTTGAATGTATAATAATAGTCATCAATATGAGCAGTAGTTGAAACTCTCTGAAAGGATGGAAGGAAAACTGTAGCAATATGGCCGCTTAGGATCTTATATTTGGTATTACTTGTTAAGCATTAACAATACTCAACTACATTAATAAGATGCTAAACTTCTGTCCTAATTGCTTCTATGTCCTGATTGTAATTCTAGACAAGATGAATTAGAAAACGGGCAATTGACCCTGAAATTTGACCCCGAAGACCCGCTCTTTTTGGGTCATTCTATGAAACAAAGCACATACTGTCATGATTCAGCAATCTTGCCCTGGGGAATTAGTAATAGGGGGGGTCAATTTTTCCTTTCTTGTTTAAGGAGACTCTATCTTCCTTTCTCCAAAATGTTCTAATTCCCTTACCCAAAGGAATTGGTTTGCAGTAGTATAATACAAGAGAAGAATTAACAGTGGCTTTGTGGGTCTTCCTCTAGCCTTGAGCATGCCTGAGAATTCTGACCCTTGGAAACTCATATAAATTGCTAATAACTTACTTATACCATATCCACAATAAGGACTATGTACCAGACCACTCACCTGTCATCAAGTAACAAACAACTCAAGTTAATGAGATGCAGCTACAAGAGCTAGTCACACGTGTGTGAAGGGACTGCAAGACTAGTCATGCCAGTCACAGTGGGGTCTGTGACTAGTTAGATATAAAAGCTAAGACTTTTTAGAGACAGTGATTCCCTAAATCTCAAGTAGTTTACACATTCTCAGAGAAGCCTATGTGAATTATGCATTTGATTGTCAACTCATATCCTGAACCAGTGCTGCTAGTGGTACACAGTGCTTTATGACTTCTTATCTAGAAAGAATTCCTCCACTTTACAAAAACTATATTGATATGTAGGTATTAGAAATTAAAGATACAAAGATGAAAAACATAATGCTTGCCCTCAAAATAATTTCTAGTGGACAGATAAGCGAATTAATTGCAGCTTAATATATGTTAATAATAGAAACTAGCACAGGATATTTGGTGGCAATGCGTTTGGGGTTTACATATTGTCAGAATGGGGAAGAAAGATGTTAAATACTGCTTCTCCCCAAAACTATACTGGCTCTGGGTGTTGAAGGAACAGGATTCATCTACGAGCAGCATGGAAACGGCTCTGTTGGCTGCGAGAAGTAGATTGTTCAAAGAACTTGGATACTCATGCTTTGTTCAAAGAACTGCAATTTAGGATTAAGGAATTAAGAAGAAGAATTAGGAGCTCTAGGCAGCTGTATCATGGGGGATGTTTTTCACATGTTAAAGAAATTGGGCACTGCCATGTAACAAATTGAGAGATACTAAATAATTTTAATTAGGTAACAATGATATCATTTTGGAGAAGCTAGAGAAAAATAGTCACCTTAGTTATGAGGAATCCATGATAAGAAATCCCATTGTAAAACTACTGCATAAAAGAATTATTTAAAAATAACTTTTTATCAAATTTAAACTGAAGAAAGAATTATTTTACTAATTTCTAAACATTTAACGTGACATGTTTGTGTAAGAAAATAATGATGGCAGTTTTAGAGTACACAAGATAAAGTACATATTGTTATTTCTCAGAAATAATATTTTATAACTTCTATAAATAAATATACTATATACCACTTCCATCTATAAATAGGTACCTTTACTTTTGTTCTTACTCATACCTTGCAGGATATTCATAACTCAAGAGGCATAGGAACAAAAAAGTTTGGTGGTGCTCTGTTGTTTTGGAGACTTTAATTTTGTTCCTTTTACAAGAAATAGACCTCAAGTGTAAAAACAAAGAAAATTTGATAATCAAAGGTTGGAAAAATATATAACCCATGGACACAAATCAAACTTTGTTTAACTATATTTATCAGACACAATTTACTTTAAGACAATAAGCATTATTAGAGATAAAATGGGACATTTAAAAATAGTAAGTGTTCACTCACCAAGAATACACAATTCTAAATTTGGAGACATTAATGTTAATTATCAGAACTAAAAAGGGAGCTAGAAATATCCCCAAACATGAGAAACACACAATTCTCAAGATGTCAAGGCATCTGATAAAACAAGAAGATGAAACATCTGTGAGGTATAGAAAAATTGAACAAAATGATTAAGGAACATGATCTAATTGGCAAATATAGAACAACTCAGTAACTTAAGAATATATACCACTCCCAAATCCATGTGGGACATTACCAAAGTTAGTCATATACTGTGTCATAATGCTAGTCTCAACAAATCTCAAAAGATTGAAATCAAGGCAAATCTATAACAAAAATGTATCTAAAAATCTCACCAAATCTTTAGAAGGTAAGCAATGCACTTCTAAGTAAACCATGGATCAAAAACAAAATAAAGAAACACTACACTGATTTCAGACAATATTTTAACTGAATGATAAAGTATGATATATCAAAATTTACAGGATGTCGCTTACCCCATACTTAGAAGGAAATGTCTAGTCTTAAAGGTATATATTGGAAATGAGCAAAGACTAAATAAAAATAATATAAGTATCCATCTCAAAAAGTTAGAAAGAGAAAAGCAAAGGAAATCTGAGAAAAATAGGATGAAATGGATAATAAAGATGAGAGCAGAAATTAATAACAATAAAAAAATCAAATTGCAATAGAGAAAATAAACTAAGCTAAAAGTTGTTTCTTTCAAAAGACCTAATACATTTATTTCTGGAGGCCACTCTAACTTTGATACAAACACCAAACAAAGAATATTGCAAGATAAAAAAGCTAAGAAATAAAATCCTCTCAAGAACAGAAATTCAAGTATCATAAACACATTTTTAACAGTTAAAATCCAGGATTGTATAATATAGGACTATATCATGACCAAGTTGTGTTTATCTCAGGTATGTATAGGGAGTTGACATTTCAAAATCAGTCTATGAAATTCACAATGCATGACAGAATAAGAAAAACCACCTAATCTCATAAGCATTTCATAAAATTCAACATCATTTATTTATAAATAAATGTAAAAAAATTAATAAGAGGAAAAATTCCTTAATCTTATAAAGGGCATCTACAAAAAACTACAGTATGCATCACATTTCATGAGGAAACATCAAAAACCTTTCTCCTGAAGGAGAAAAGGATATCGACTATGACCACGTTACTGAACACTGAACTGGAAGTCATAGATTAAGCAATAAGAAAAGAGAAAGAAGTAAAGGTAATAATGATTGCAAAGTATGAAATAAAACTTTCCTTTTTTGAGACAACATAGAAAGTAAGAAAGCATCTAGCGATAAGATTGATATGTGAAAATTATTTTCTATTACTGGCATTTAAAAATAAAAATTTTAAAATGTCAATTGCAATAGCAATAAAAAGCACCAAATAGTTATGACTAAGTCTAAAGAAATTTGTGAAAGCCCACCACAAAGAAAACTGCACAGCTTCTCTCTTTTTTTTTTTTTTTTTTTTGTAGTTGCATATTGGTCTCTCTCATTCTTCAATTGTGCTGCTTAGAAATCAGACAATATCTGACAGACTCACATCAACTTGTTTCTCCAATGCCTTAAAATAAATTTCTGTTTGTTTGTTTTGTGTTCAGTATATTACCCAGTTTTTCTAATTGTACTTTGAGAGAGAAATGCTCTCTGCTAGATAGATGGATAGTCAAAGAAGCAGAAGTCAAAAAAGTTTTCAAAAATCTCCTTCATACCAACAGAGGTATCTTTCCTTTTTATACATTCATCACAAAAAGTTAGCTCATGCCTGATACAACATTTAATAAGGTACTTTGTATTTATCCTTTAAATAAAGAAAGTTAATTGTGTAGTTGACAGATTTTTACTTGATTAAAAGTTAAATTATCAATTAAATGTTTCTCATATTCAGGCACCTATTTGAATACAAACACTAGCTTTTATTCAAACACTCTGTTCACTCTTGAAATTTCATGATAACACCTGAATGAAAATACACAGAATACTAAATTTAAAACCCAATACTTAAATTTTGAACTGAAAGATAAGTTAATACTATCTTTTCCATTACTTTTCACTGCTCTAAAGAGATATTTATCTTGGTCATTTGTAATACACTTATGTGAACAGAAAATCTATGGTATAATCTGCCACAATCCTGTCCTGAAGAGTGAATATGTAAGAGAAGTTTCGAAAACGCATGGCCTGAGGAGCACTATCACCTATTCCTTGACTTTCCCACAAGGCCTCAACTCTGATACTCCTAGGCTTGGTCTCAGTGTGTTCACTGTTTAGTTGTAGGAGGAGGATTGGAAGTAAGAATGATATAAGAAAAATATAATCAAAATAAATGTTGAAGAAATCAGAAAGAATAGTTGGCAACTCTTAAAATGTTCTAATGGATAGGTCTGTCCTATCCTGAAGTTTGGAGTATCCTACATCTTCTGCAGACACTCGGAAGCTCGGGATGTAAAGCACCAGATATCCCCAAAGTCCAATACTTCATTTACTGTTAATGACCAGATAAGTCAATAGCATGGAATTTTTGATACATCCTTCCTTGTATGACGTCAACAAAAGTTACCTCTTGTAAATGAGGTTGAAATAGGCCACATATGAATTTCCGTATTTACTGAATGATGTACTTTTGAATAATACGGTGGAAAGCTGCTAAATCAAGTGTTCTTTCATATCTCGCTTGCAGTTGATTAATTGGCACAAACTTCAAGAGACCAGTGTGGCTATGTGCAAGTTTTTTTCACAACTGCACATCTACAAGTTTATAATAAAGAGACAACAAGAGATATATAAAAGGCTAAATGCACAAAGATGTTCATTATAAAACTATATAATGTAATAAATATAAAAAATTTAATGTGCAATAACAGCAAATTATTAATTTATAGTAAATAATTATGATGGAAAAGTTTATCATTGCTAAGATGTTGTTAACAAAAATTGCTTTAATGGCATGGAGAAGTGTAAATACTACAATGTTAAGTAAAACCACACGATAAAAATGTCAGTTACAAGTTGATGGTTCTATTAATGTAGATATATATTGTGTATATACAGAGGAAAAATTATTGGTTTCAATAAATGAATATACATCAAAATAAAGATATTCAAATATTAGCTTCAAGTTTCTTTGGGTGGTAAAGATGCCTCTAAGGAGGCATCTTATGGCATGTAATCTTACAGCTCTTTCATCTACTATAGATGAGATCTCAGCACAGAACTTAACCTCGGGAAACACGATTTGGATTTGTGATGGTTTCTAAGATTAAGGACTCTATAAGCCAAAAAGTGTAATATTACTTCTCCATGACTCATTTTGTGAATGACGGACATTGTTTATATGGTTTATATGCTATTGTTTAAATGGAACCCAGTATTCTGAAGTTTAGAAAGTCACAGTATAGACTAGCTACAATTTTACAACTAAACTGAGAAAAGTTAAAAATTCCTGCCAGGGAAAAACAGATTTGGTTTGTTTACGGAAGCAAAAGCAGATAGAGTTTCTGTTTCCAGGATAATATTATTTAATAGGAAGACCCCATATGTATCAGTTTCTATGCCTTACGTGCACATATAAACTGCCAATTTATACTTTTAGAGTTTACTGTCAGAATATTTTCAAGTTGAAATGCATAATGAAAAATAAGATATGACCAAAATTTTTGAAATGTAATGCCCATGGCCAAAAGGCAGTGGTAAAAATCATGAACAACTCTCCTGGAGTGCTGTTTTCTTTTTCTCTTTCATTTCTTAATTTCTTTGCACTAATTCAATGCACTTGACTCAGATACCTGAAGCACAGAACTGAAAGAATAACTCAGAGACTGAGTTGTTTTTTTAAGGTGGAAAGTATTATAGACGCAATACAGGGGCAGATAATCAGAGGAGAGGAGGTGCTGGGCTGCTGACATCTCTGTGCATACAGCGCACTGGAGGAGGCTTAGGGAAGAGTGTGGCACTTTAGAATATGGCTTAATACTCCTTAGGTGCGCTGCCTCCTCACCGCCTCGTCATATGTAACACCACCCCTGTTTCATATCATACTCCAGTTGAGGCAAAACTGTCTTATTTCTAACAACATGCTACACATATTTCATCCTTACATTTTGATTAGGCTCTGCACAGAATGTTGTGCTACCTGTATTGTTCCTTCCTTGGCTCACGGTTCAGTGTAGCAAACCCATTAAAATCAGCCCAGCCTTTGTTTGAAAGTATTGCATGACTACGACTGCAGCCAGTAATTGAGGGGTCAGATCTTGGAAAACGAGGGAAGCATACTGAGGTAACTACAACTTAATGCATGCCGCTTTGCCCTTGGGATGCTTACCAAGTCTTGGAGTAAGGCAAACAGCTAAGAAGTGCTACAAATGATTTCTTCTAACAGGTGAAAAATCCAGTGGAACTTGAAGCAGTCTCTGAGAAATTCAGAGAAAAATACTGAGTTTGGGACAGCCAAGATATCCAGAAATTGATGAACTGAGATCCCCAAGAAAGGGTAACACAGAGAAGTGAAACAGACACTCTACACTGGTTTTTCCTTTAAGACATTTGCCAGGCATAAGGGACTAAGAAACCAAGCAGAAGTATCTGAAATGCAGAGGAGAGATTTTTGGATAGCTCACTGTATTGGGAATATAAAAATTGGGGTCCAGAAATCACTAAATAGGAGAAAGCCTGTAAAAATTCCAGAGGGCACACTTGCAATTATTAGAGGGCTAAAAAACAGGAGTGAGGCCAAATCCCAGGAGACACAACAAAAAACAAGAGAGAGAGGAAGAGAGAGAGGCTGGAAGGGAGGGAGGGGGAGAGACAGAGAGACAGAAAGTGAGAGAAAGAGGAGGAGGAGGAGGAAGAAGTGAGGGAGAGAAGGAAAAAAGGAAGGAAGGAAAAACGAAGAAAAGAAGAGAGAGAGAGAAAGAGAAGAGTGGAAGGAAGGTAGGAAGGAAGGAAGAAAAGAAGGGCGGGAGCGAGGGAGAGACTCCAAAATCAGCAATCAGCCAAATCTGTCTTTAATTGGATTGGGGTGATCTACTCCTCTGAGTCTGGCAAATGATGATGTAAATTATCTTTGGAGAAAAACAGAAGAAACATATTGAAATGTCTAGTATGGTGTAACTAGTATCCTAGGCTGGAGAAGAGAGGGAAAGGGAAAGAAAAATATTTGAAGAATTTATGGTCAAGAACTTTCTAAACAGACAAAAGTCATCAAGCCACAGATTAAGGAAATTCTACAAAACTCAAGTAAATAAATAAGAAAACTACACCAAAACACATCATAGCAAAATTGCTGAAAACCAAGGACAAAGATAAAAATATCTTAAAAGCAGTCATAGGCAAGAAAATCACATGTTTTCTTCAAAGGTATGTAATTAAACTAGCCGCTGATAAAATAACATCTTTAAAATGCTGAAACTATTGCTAACCTAGATTTCTAGACCTAGCAAAAATTTCCTTCAAAGGTAAAGAAAATAATGAATGTTTTTCAAACAAGATAAAGTAAATAAAATAATGTTTAGCCAGTAGATCAATATTAACAAAATTTTAAGCATACAATACAGTATTATTACTATAGGTACAATGTTGTACAGCAGATCTCTAGAACTTATTCATCTTACTTAACTGAAGCTTTATACCCATTTATTACCAACTCCCAATTTCCCCCTCTCCCCAGCCCCTAGAAATCACTCAATATTAAAAAAAAAACACTAAAATGAGTTCTCATGCAAAAGGAAAATCATCCTAGAAAACAAACAAACAAACAAAAACCATGTGGAAATTCAGAAAAGAATAAGGCAATCAGAAAAGATAAATATTAAGGTAAATCTATATGAATATTTACTGTACAAAATAATAACAGTAATTTTTGAGGGGTTAAATATATATAGCATATATACTTCACATTATAATTTTAATCTACAAAAAATTGAAAAAAGTCTACATGATAAAAAGCAGTAGCAATTAATGTATTTTCTTTGTAGAATTTACTGACTCTGAAAGCAGTGGGCTGTGATTCCTCTGTTAGAGCTGTATTGCTGAATACTTGTGAAGCTAACAACACAGGATATATGGATCCACGTTGAAGATTTAATATTTGAAAATAATCACGAGTATATGCAGAATTTGGAGCCACATTACATCAAATATGAAAAAAATACCTTCAAGTTTATTATAATAACTGTAACTGATAGTTATGGCAAACTTCATATAGGATAAGAATATATGCAAAGCATTTACAAATTCTTACATGGATCACAATATCTATCACTGTAATATATACACACCTTAGATGACACCTTTACAGCAACCTTCCATTAAAATGAAAAATATTAAAACATGCTTCACTTAAAAGGTAATTTGAATAATGAATACATACACTTTCTTAGGGTCGCAATCAGCTGGTGGGAGAACTGGGATTATAACCCGTTTCTCCAGGTATATTTACATATAACACAAGATATGTCACTGAAATTTATTTGTTGCTCTGAATATTTAATCTGTTAGACTACCATAAATATATTTCAGTATAGGTAAAGTCTTTCCTCCTTGAATATCACTAACAAAACTTACATATGGACCCCTATTATAATATGGCTTTCTTGATCAGGTGATAAGGAAATTGACTCAAAGTTCTTTCAGTTTATCAATTTCCTTATTAAACCACAGTATTTAGAACTGAACACAACACTCCACATGTTGTTTGGTCAATTGATTGTTCTGGAAAATATGCTCTATTTAGTGAACTCAGATGGCCTCTTAAATTTTCAAGCATTGCTTTCCATGCTTAACCATCAACACAGCTTTTTATCATTGATGTTCTGAAAGTCTTTGATGCTCTTCTAAGGATTATTTTGTCATTTATTGTGCTGTAGGTCAGGAACCTTGTTAATCTGAAAAACAATTTGTCATTTTCTTAAATAACTAAACTTGCAACTATCATATGACCCAGCAATTGCATTCTTGGGCATACATCCCAGAGAAATGAGAACTTACAGCCACACAACAACCTAGACACAATTGTTCACAGAAGCCTTATTTGTAAGTCTAAAACAAGAATAATCAACCCAGATGTCCTTCAGCAGGTGAATGGTTAAAAAAAATGGCTGTTGTTTTTTAACTCAGAAATGGGTGAATTGTTTTTGTTTGTTGAAATAAGTTGAATTTTTAAAAAACTGTTGTGCATCCATACCATGGAATACTATCCAGCAATAAAAAAAGAATGAACTATTGATACACACAACAACCTGGATGAATCTCTTAAGAAGTATACGGAGTGAATAAAGCCAATGACAGAAGGTTACATAATATATGATTTCATTTATATAATATTCTCTCAGTGAAAAATTTTAGAAACAGCCGATTCATGTTTCCCAGAGTAAGTATGGGGAGAGGTGTAGGGACAGGGAGGAAAGTGGGTGTGTAAACTGGGAGACCCTTGTGGTGACAGACCTGTTCCATATCTTGATTGTGTCAATGTCAATATCTTGCTGTGAGATACTGTACTACAGTTTTGACAAATCTCATCTTTGGGATCACTGGGTAAGGGATGCATGGGCTCTCTTTGTACTATTTCTTCCAACTGCTTGTGAATCTACAATTATCTTAAAATTAAAAGTTTAATTGAAAAAAGAAAAAGCATGTAGATTAAAAAAAACTCCTTGAAGCCTGGAGAGATAGACGGAACAATAACTGGAGATCACACAAAGGGCCAGAATAATTCCTGTTCTCATCAGCCAGTGTGTGATATCTTGGGGCTTGAATAGAGCACTGAGTGTTCTGTGTCACTAGGGAGACAAAATTAGCCCTAAAGTAAATGCCAACAAAGCTTAAAATCACGACACAAAATCATCAGACTGTTCCCAAAAAACTTCACTGCCTTCAAGAACAAAGAAAGCTCAAGAATATTTTTAGGAGTGCAAAATATCCAGCATCCAACAAGCTAAAATATCTCGCATCAAATCAAAAAACACCAGGCATTAGTTTCTTCTATACTTTCAGCTTTTTGTCTTCCTGGAATGTTTTGATATCTTTGAATCACTAATGACTTCCTCTGTTTTTTGTTTTTTTTTTTCCTAGTCTTGCTTTAATGAGCTCTTTCTATTCATATTTCCCCACTGAGGTAGAAAGCCCCAAGGAAACACCTTCCTGTTCCATACTGGTATATTTATTTTTGTCATCCAAGTAATATATCCTCCACCTTTCTCAACTTGTATGAATCACAGATGTGATCAGCATGATAGACTTGAGAAATTATTTAGTAATGTATTAAATAGAGAATCAATACAAATATAATTGACAAGTAATATCAATTCCAATCTTTTTTAACTAACTGGCCCAGATGTTGCTCATAATTATTAATTGCACATTAAGTTTTTGATCCATAGTTTATAACATTTACATTTTTTGTTCTAACTCTAATCTCTACAGTTAAAGTTTCAAAGTTGAGAGAGATGTGCAATTTTGAGAAGCTAAACATCCTCTATATTGCTCACAGGTAGCACCCAAGAGTGAAAAAAAATTTTAAATGAGCACAGTTGGAAGGGTAAATAAATAGAGCCTGCCTAATAATGAACTTCCTAGTGAACAACATTAACATTAACTTTATCCCAAAATTAATAAGTAGACATTGGAAAGAGGTGATCAGATTTACATTTTCAAATTACTCTGAGGGGTATACAGGATATATATTGGATAACTGAAGATTCCAAGCAGGAATGTTGGTGAAAAGTAAACAGAATCACGAAGTTTGTAGGATATAGAATCATATAAATTTACATGAAGAAGAGAGGTATCTCCAATATTTCTTGCCCAGGCTAAGGGGTGGCTTTGCAAAACAGAATTAAAAGGGAATTTCACAGCGTGGATATTGAGACGGGCTTTGTACATATTGATTTCAGATGCCTGTGAGACATCCAGGTAGAGGTGGTTCCTGCATTTCAACGTCTATAGCGTCTGTTATCAGGCTACTTATGAGAAAATCAAAGGAAACACTGAAGCCCTGGACAGCACCATATACCCACAGACTCATCATTTCTTCCTTGCCTTCTGCCATCTGGATCATTGCTTTGACTTGCTTTACATTTCCTGGTACTTCTAGAGAACAATGTACATACCTTTGTGTTTCGAAAGTCTTGCACAAGCTCCTAGTGAACTTGCTCTGTTTTTAATGAATCTGCAGCTGGAAATGTTAACTCACATTCAAACATGCATATATACACAGATATAGACACAGTTATGAGTATTTATTAGGCAAAAATGTTTAGATAGTTTATAATTTTCCTGGCCATAATTAAATTATTTTTGAAAAAAATAAGTGCAAATAATACTTTTCAGCTTTATTTGTATTTTATTGAAATATTATTAAAATATTAAACTAATAAATTAGTTTGTAAATTAGTAAAATATTATTAAAATATTAAAGAGTTAAGAAATTCATAACAGTTTAATGGCATCTCTACTAAAATGCTCCTTTCTTGTTGATGCTGACAGATAATCATACACATTTTTGGCACGCTTATTCCATTATTTAGGAAGGCACCAGATTATACTAATATTCAGCACAAATGTCTCAATTTTTCTTATAAGGATAGCATGAAATATTTGTTAAACGCCTTGTCAGTATCCAAAAACATAATGCAGCTTTCATTGCCACATGTTGAATAACATTATTGAAATGAAAAAGATAAATATGAAGTGAGTTGGTCTTAGAGTATTTTTTATATATAACTTTAATAATTAGAGTCCATTGGTTTGGGTCCTTTGAAGGTCTTCACCACACACTGTTACTCCAAACCCACATTTTTATCCCACAAACATACTTGTACTTATATTTTAAACTGGTGACTAAAGCTTTATTCTGGCTACTTTTGAAATGGGTACGGCAGAATCTAAGTTTTAATTTTTCTAACATTACAGTAATGGTGACTTAAAGAAAAACACCAAAATGTACAATGCAGGAAAATAATTTCCTACAACGTAAATAAAGGTTATAATAATGTAACTGAATGAAGATACTGTATAAAGCATGAGACATAACAACATTCTCCCTGCCAGAAAGGCAAACCCTCCTGGCCTTTAAGTTTCATGAAGGCATCACACTATGAAAGAAATCACCCAGCAGGGGTGAGGACCATCAGATTCTACAGAAAGCTCTCTACTAAGTTCACAAAGGTTTGTTTTCAGCCTAGTGATACCTTCCCACCATTCTGGAGATCTGGAAATGTGCCTTGTGCCTTTCTGCCTAAAGAACTAGTAACAACCACAGACTGTAGGTAAGTGATAACTGTGATGACATATTCAGGATCAATTCAAAAGTCCTTTCTTCTCTCTCTACATTCTCTCCATTTCATAGTTCCAAGATAAATATCTCTAAGCCAAGCCCAGTCTTCAGAGCTAAAAACTGCACATCACATTTGCCTACTTAAGATTCTTCTTGGGAGTCGCATAGTCAGATATATTTTTCGTGTAGTCAGATATATTTTAAGTGTCCTAGAAATTAGTTTCCCATCCCTCTAAACCCCAATCTTTCACATAATGGTAAAAGCAACACCATTCTCACCCAATTGCTTAGGTGATTAACTCAAGAATCCTCTCTACATTCACCTTCTGCTCTAACTGTACACGTGTGATTAATTTCTCTCCATTTCTCTGCCTAAATCCCAGTCTAGTCCACCATCATCACTTACCCAGAACATGGCAACAGTATCACGACTCATCTCTCTTTTTCTACTCACATTTCCCTCAGAAGTATTACCTACACAGTGGCAAGAATATTATTCTTAAAAAAATTTTACATCAATCTATTCCTCATAACCCTTTAAAAAATAACCCAAGTCTTCTGGTTGTCCTTAGAAAAAATATAATGCTTTATCTTGTCCTAAACTTTCTCTGTTATCTGTTTATTCCTACTCCATTTGATATCATTCAGCAGCCAGAATGATAGACTTCAAATCTAAGGAAGACTGTTTCCTCCTCTTGTTTAAAATCCTTGTTCTTATCGTTAATGTAATTTTCCTCCTCAGCACAGCACTTACAATGTTTGTTAGATGAAAGAACAAATCCATCTTAATTGCTGAGGGGATTAAACAAAATGAAATAAACATATTGCTTGGTATGGTGCTTGGCATATAGTAGATGATCAACATTAGCTAGCAATCTTGTATATCATACTATTATAAGCTCCATGACTGTCTTCTTTCTGTAAATATAAATACATGAGTTGTTATACTTGCCCTCATAAAGATGGAAGTCAGTGGTACTAGATATATTTTAAATAAATGATAGTCTACAAAGAATAAATGTTCTTTTAATTTATGGAAAAGTATATTGACATAGGCAGCATCTTAATCTCTTATTCTATATTGCACAAAGTTGATATATTGAAGGAGATTTAAGGGGAAATCTCTCTTGAATACTAAACAAGCAAAACCCAGTAAGAGTCTTCCTTTTCATGATAACCTAAATCCAGGGATGTGAACACTGACATAAAAATCAAATTAGACAAATGTTTCCAGGATTTTGAATGTGTTCATAGCCCATACATTAACCCTGGCAGTATCTATCAGCTATCAAACAAGAAGCAAATACTGAACACTGTACAGTGATCAAAGGGAGAGAGGAAGATACTCTAAGAGAATTTATTATAATTGGAGATGTTTAAAAATCACTTTTCATAATTATTAAACACTTTCATATGACTGAGCTCTTTTCTATATATCCCCACTCTGCTCTGAAACCAACTGGAATAAAGGTGAATGAGAAGCAGAGAAAAAATATATACGGACTAGCAAATACCTGTAACCCTATATGCCATGTGAAAAGGACAACCAAGGGTGCTACGTGAACGGGACCACCACAGAGGACACAGAACCAGCAGATCTTTCAGAGCAGGTAGATCAAAAGGCCTCCGAAGTAGGAGCAAGACCAGGGATTTCACACTTGGAATTCCAAGGTTGTGCTGCATGAACTTGCTCTGAGAGCCTCCTTGAAACTTACTTAGCAGTACTGAGAGACAGGGGCTGGTTGGGGGTATCCATATAAACAAATGCACAACTATTGTAAAATGCAGATTGCTGAGCTTGTAAAGGGAAGAAGAAACTGAGTAGCAAAATGCCCTGGATCTGCAAACTTTGTCATCTGAAAAGCATTAATGGCTAAATCATACTAGAAAAAAGTCTACACACAAACATGAAGACATGCATACATGCACATGCACGCGCACACACACACACACAAACACGCACAAATGAACCACCATAGCTGTCATGGCTTCATCATGAAGCCCCCTAGATGTTCAGAAGAGAAACATATAAGAAACACAAGACAAAGATAATGCAAATCAAACAAAGATTTTTAAAGGATGATTAAAAGAAAGAAATATTGAAAACATAATATAAAACAAAGGTGAATATACACATGTGTGTGCCTAGACACACACACACATATACATGCATGTTTGTAATCAGCAGTTCAAAGGGAAAAAAACAATTATTTGACAAATATGAGACAAAGCTAAAACCAAAACAAGAAGTCTGAAAGTAATAGTATTGTTAAAGATATATCCAGAAAATGCAAACAAAAAGAAAACAAGAAGCATAATCTTACATCAACAGTTTGAACTGAAGGTGGAAAAATAAACTTTTCTGAAGAAAAAGAAGGACACTCTAAAAATAGAGTAAACTGAATCATGAAAATCTATCATAAGTATTTTTCTTTCAAATATTCCAGTATCAATATTAATAAAAACTAATTTGAAACAATTAAGGAAAATCTAAAAGTTGAGAATCATGATAGTTGTAATGAGGAGACTTTATAATGACTTTAAAATCAAACAGAAGAGCTTCGATATTCATAAATAAAAACTACAAGAAATGCAGGGAGAAACACAGAAACAAAGATAAATTAGAAGACATTAATTTATTTCCATCAGCACTAAAAAGCAAATAAAAAATGAGTAAACGTAAAAGAAATCAAATTAATTTTCTTTAGAATTCAGACTATAAAACTAGAAAACAAACTTTCTTTTCAGGGGTACAAAAACCATCTTAATTAACTGAATACAAAGGGAATTAAAATATTTTATAAAAAAATAAAATTATACATTCTGATCATAGTGCAGTAAAACTAGAAATTCATCGTAAAACTGGAAACAAAACAATTGAAATTTTTAAGGCTAAGAAACAGCCTTAAAAATCATTTAAATAAAATAAATCAAGAACACAATTTCAAAATATCTAGGAATGTTGATACTGAAAATATTATGTACTAGAATCAATGGATTGCACTCTGGAAAGAGAAATGCATAGCTGTAAATATTTACAATACAAACTAAGAAGAAATGAAAATTTATTGACCATTAAACCCAGCAAGTTAGTAAAAATACAGAAAAATAAAACAAGGCAAGTTGGAGGAAGAAACTAAGTAATATAAAAGCTGAAATTAATGAGCTAGAAAACAGAAAATCAGAACTAATAAATAAATCAATGATGTGGTTCTTTGAAAATGCAAATGGGGGGGCTTCCCTGGTGGCGCAGTGGTTGAGAATCTGCCTGCCAGTGCAGGGGACACGGGTTCGAGCCCTGGTCTGAGAAGATCCCACATGCCGCGGAACAACTAAGCCTGTGCGCCACAACTACTGAGCCTGCGCGTCTGGAGCCTGTGCTCCGCAACAAGAGAGGCCGCGACAGTGAGAGGCCCGCACACCACGATGAAGAGTGGCCCCCTGCTTGCCGCAACTAGAGAAAGCCCTCGCACAGAAACGAAGACCCAACACACCCAAAAATAAATAAATTAATTAATTTAAAAAAATGTAAATGGGAAAAAAGTAAAATAGATAAACCACTAGCTAAGCTAATTCAGCGGAAATAAAGAAGAAAACAAAGGAGAATGGAAAAATACATCTACAGAGTATATTAGAAAAAATCGTAAGGAATTATTTTGCTAAATACAATATAGATAAATTTTAAACCTTGGCATGAGTGAAACTATTGACATAAAATGAATAGATAACTTCAATGCAATTTAATTCATTCCAAAGAGTAGAAAGAGAATAAAGCATTCAAAATCTTTTTGCAAAGGCAGCATAATGTTATTTTAAAAATCTAATAAAGATAGAACTACATTATACATAGATTAAAATTTTTTTCATTATAAAAACATACCAAATACATGTACAATATGAATAACGATGGGTTAATTTATATAGTAAAAGGGCTATTATGAACCTCTAAATAAATACTAATATGAGATGTTCAAACGATTCCTGGGAGAGGAACTGCCTAGCTATAGGTCTTCCATATTGTCATATTAATTAGATATATAAAGTGCTTATAATACCTTACCTGGAGTGTATGTGATTTACACATTGCTCCCTATATAAATGAGCATTGGTATTGTCAGACTCTTAGTGTTTTCTTGTTTGCTGGTTCTGAAGTAACATCTCATTGTGGTTTTAATTTTAACTCACTGATTATTACTGAAACTGTATACTTCTGTTTGAGTTCCATTTCAGTGAATTACCAGCTCGTAATGTTTGTTCATGTTTTATTTTGTATTGTGTGTAGATCATTGTAAATCTGTTCTAAAAGTCTGGTACATATCTTTTCAATTTTTATAGCATTGTTTGATGTACACTGTTTAATTTATTATATTGAATTTCCTCTATCATTTTTTAGGGACTGTGATTTTTGTATTTTATATAAGAAAATCTTCACTATCATGAAGCAATAAGATAGTCTTTTATCTTCTAAAATTTTAAATTCTTAGTTTTCATATACTGATACTTAATCCACCTGGAATCGATTCTAATATATGTGCTTTATATTTATGTTTTGTTTTACAGTTAACCTATAGCCTCAACATATTTCCAAAGAGTCCACTGATTTGACATGCTACCTGTTTTGTAACTCAGTTTTCCAAGTATTCATGGGTGTGTCTCTAAGATACTTATTCTCTCTAGTCCATCTTTTTTATCCTTGTTTGAATACCATACTGCATTTAACTTAATATACCCTTGTTATATTTTGGATTGCATAGGACACATTCTCCAACTTTATACTTTTTCAGGAGCGTCTTTGATATATTTGGGCCTTTGTGCTTTCATGTAAATTTTATAATTAGCCTTTCAAGTTTCATTAAAAACCTGGTAGTTTGATCAGAATTACATAAAACATATAATTTAGGGAAAACTAACATCTTTATCATATTGACTAATCATGTATAAACATGTACATCTCTCCATGTATTTAGGTTTTCTTGAATTGCTTAAAAAAAGGTTTAATGGACTTCCCTGGTGGTACAGTGGTTAAGAATCTGCCTGCCAATGCAGGGGACACAGGTTTGAGCCCTGGTCCAGGAAGATCCCACATGCCACGGAGCAATTAAGCCTGTGCGCCACAACTACTGAGCCCGTGCTCTAGAGCCCACGAGCCACAACAACTGAGCCCGCGTGCCACAACTACTGAAGCCCGTGCACCTAGAGCCTGTGCTCAGCAACAAGAGATGCCACCGCAATGAGAAGCCCGCGCACCGCAACGAAGAGTAGCCCCTGCTCACCGCAACTAGAGAAAGTCCATGTGCAGCAATGAAGACCCAACACAGCCAAAAATAAATAATTTTTTTAAAAAAAGGTTTAAGATTTTCTCTCTTAACTGTCTTACAGATTTATTTTCCCTTCAGTATATTTTTATAGTTATTATTAGGATAATATGTATGCTTTATTGCTATGGTAAATATTTCTTTTCTAAATTACATTTTCTGGTTTTTCTAGTATTCAAAATTATACAATTAATTGTGCTTTAAAACTTTTATCCTGAAATAATTATAGGCTCCAGAACTTGTAAAAATAGTGCAGAAAGGTCCCACATACCCATCACTTAGTGTCCCTCAATGGTAACATCTTATATTACTATAGTACATACATAATCAAAACCAGGAAATTGACATTGATGAAATACAATTAATTACCCTAAAGACTTTATTCAAATGTCACCAGTTTCTGCACAAATTCTCTTTTTGGTATGTCTTTGTGTATAGCTTTATGTGTTTTTTATCATGTTTAGATTCATATAAACCACCATCTTAATCAAGATATAGAACTGTTATGTCACCACAAAGGAACCCCCTGGAGATACCATTTTAAAGTCACACCTCCCTCCTTCCCTAACCACTGATTTGTTCTCCATTTCGTGAACTTTGTCTTTTCAAGAATGATGTAGAAATTGAAATATACATTATGTAACTTTTTGAGATTTTCTTTTTTTTGTGGTACGTGGGCCTCTCACTGCTGTGGCCTCTTCCATTGCGGAGCACAGGATCCGGACGCGCAGGCCCAGTGGCCATGGCTCACAGGCCCAGCCACTCCGTGGCACATGGGATTCTTCTGGACAGGGGCACGAACCCGTGTCCCCTGCATCGGCAGGCGGACTCTCAACCACTGCGCCACCAGGGAAGCCCTGAGATTATTTCTTTATCTCACTCACCATAATGCCGTGAGATCCATCCAAGTTGTTACATGTATCAGTAGTTTGTTCTTTTTAAATTTTATTTTATTTTTTAGCTGAACAATAACCCATTGTAGGGACATACTACAGTTTATTTAACCATGTACTTGTTGAATGAAGGACATCTGGGCTGTTTTCAATTCGGGCTATTACAATTAAAGCTGCTATAAACAATGTGTACATGTGGTTTTTTCAGCTTTGTTGAGCTATAATTGATATAGAAAAAACTTCACATATTTAATGTTTACAATCTGATGAATTTGAATATACACAGACAGCCATGATACCACTATCATAATTGAGGTAATAAACATATCCATCCATATGAAAAACCTTTGGGGTTTTCTGCTTGTTTTATTGGTTTTGTTTTTTTTTGTTTTGTTTTATTCTGTGGTAAGACGCATAAGATCTACTCTTTTAACAAATTTTTAAGTGCACAATGCTGTATTGTTAATTATAGGCAGGATGTTGTACAGCATATTTCTAGAACTTATGCATCTTTTATAACTGTAACTTTATACCAGCAGAACAAAAATCTTACATCAACAAACTGTCCTATTAGTCCTATTGATTAACTGTCCTATTAGTCTAAGAATTTATCTGAAGATTCTCTTGGATTTTCTTGGATTTTTCCTTAAAGGTTCAAAAAAAGGGAGGTTTTTTTTTTTTTTTTTTTTTTTTGCTAGAGTCAATCTTCAATATTATCAATTATCAAAATTAATGCCTTACTTTTTTAACTTAAAAAATGCTAGTTCACTAAAAAATAATAATAAATCACAACATACCTTGGAAAGATTTCTTCAATTTAAACAGACTCAAATCTTTGAAGTTCTTTCTGATTTCTATGTATACAATCAGTCGCCAGCAAACTCATCCCTTCACTGAGTCTTTAATATATTTATCCTTCGTATCCTCCTGGAAAGCAAGAATTTCAACTTATAAATATTAAGTCACCCACAGCAACTATAATAGTATGAGAAAACTTTAAAAATTCAATTATTATTTTTATTTTTAAACATCTTTATTGGAGTATAATTGTTTTACAATTGTATGTTAGTTTCTGCTTTATAACAAAGTGAATCAGTTATACATACACATATGTTCCCGTATCTCTTCCCTCTTGCGTCTCCCTCCCACCCTCCCCGTCCCACCCCTTTAGGTGGTCACAAAGCACCGAGCTGATCTCCCTGTGCTATGCGGCTGCTTCCCACTAGCTATCTATTTTACATTTGGTAGTGTATATTAGTCCATGCCACTCTCTCACTTCATCCCAGCTTACCCTTCCCCCTCCCCGTGTCCTCAAGTCCATTCTCTACATCTGTGTCTTTATTCCTGCCCTGCCCCTAGGTTTTTCATAACCACTTTTTTTTAGATTCCATATATATTATAATATGTTTTAAAATATGGAAAACATAAGTATACTCAGCCACCAATTAAAAAAAAAACTTTCCATGAAGAATTAATTGCTATAGGAATTTCCCTCCCATCATAGACACTTAGAAAAATGGACAAATACTAAAACAACTACATTTAGTCTTGGACAAAAGCCAGTGCAAGCGTCTTGACAATGAGATGAACCCACAATTGCTCCTGTGTACTACCTAATGCCATTTCCAGGGCACTTCTTAGGGAGAGAAATCCTAATAAAGTCCAGTAGTCCACAAGCTAAGTAGACAGAGGCTGGAATATGAGAAAGGAGATCTGAATAGACCCATGGGGCAGAATACCAGAGGAAAGAGAGTTGCACTGAGAGAGACAGAGCTCTGGAACTCTGCAAAGAGGTTACCCTTAAATGTTTATCTAAATGCTTATCTCAACAAACTTGAAGTGAAATGCCATAAGACTCCAAAAAGCACCACTGGAAAGACCAAAGAGGTTTTGCAGAATACTTATGAATACTTTGCTTTTCACCAGGCAGAGTACAGAGACCTCATAAATCACGGGACATTGGATAGAATATTCAGAATCAAATTTTCTTAGGAGTGATACCTAATTAGCTCTAAACTAAAGGCTACTGGACAGAACTAATAAAGCTTAAAAACAAGTTTTCACTGGATCCAAACCACCTCAATACTTTAACTACGTGCCAGAACAAGGACCAACACTCTTTAAGAAATACAACAAAATCCAACAAAGTAAAATTTATAATGTACAGCATCCAATCAAAAATGATCAGGGGTGCAAAGTAACAGGAAAATATGGTTCATTACCAGAGAAAAATTAGTAAATAGAAATAGACTCAGAAGTAATACAGATGATGAACTTAGTAGACAAAAGCCTTTAAAAATCTATTGTGAATATGATATACACGATACTCAAGAATATACATAAAAACATAAATATGACGTGGATGGAAATAGAAAGTACTAAAATGCCTCAATCAGAGATGAAAATTACAATATTTGAAATGGCAACTACAGTGGATGAGATAAACAACACAAGAGAGTGCAGAACAAGGGATCAATTATAAAGAAATAAAAGTTTCCAAACTGAAGCATAATTTTTTAAAAGATAAAAAACCAGTATATTAATCTAAGCTGTCTAACATATGTGTAGTTGGAATTCTTGAAAGAGGACAGTAGGAAAAGAATTGAAGTAATATATCCAAAAAATTTCCAAATTTGATAAAACCTATGAACTCACATATCTAAGATTTCAGATTCATGAATCTCAATGAAACTTAAGCCACATAGAGATCAGAGCAAAGCAGAACATAACAAATTGCTAAAAACCAGTGATGAGAAAGTCTTAAAAGGTGCCAGAGAAAAGAAGACACACCATGTACACAGGAACAGATAGGAGAATGACAACAGACTTTTCCTGAGATATTTTGTGAGCCATAGATGTAGCATCATCTTTAAATATTGAAGGGAAAAAAAAAAGAGAAAAAAACCTGTCAACTTAGAATTTAATGATCAGTGAATAGCTTTCAAAATTAAAGGTAAGGGTGCTTCCCTGGTGGCGCAGTGGTTGAGAGTCCACCTGCCGATGCAGGGGACTCGGGTTCGTGCCCCAGTCTGGGAAGATCCCACATGCCGTGGAGTGGCTAGGCCCGTGAGCCATGGCTGCTGAGCCTACACGTCTGGAGCCTGCGCGTCTGGAGCCTGTGCTCCGCAAGGGGAAAGGCCACAACAGTGAGAGGCCTGCGTACTGCAAAAAAGAAAAAAATAAAGGTAAGGTAAGATTTCTATGCCTTCCAGAACAGCACAAACTTTTCCTGGGACAAGAAAGGAATTTAGAAAAGTTCCGTTAGCTCAGCCAGGCTGAGGACACCCTCGTTGTACCTCAATTTTTGGCACCGGCTCCAGACTCTGAGGTGAGGTTGAAAATTCTAAGGACACTCAGGCAGGGGGTAATACTTTCTCCAACTTCTCTAGGAAGGCAAAAATGGTTCCTGGGCCCCCAAGTAGACTTAGAAAGTTTTTGGTAGTTCTGGTGGTGCAAGAGGCACTCTCTGGGTCTTCCAGCCCAGCACAAGAGTTGTTTGGGCCCTGGAAGGGACTTAAAATTTTGCTAGAAGCTTGGCCAGGTAACTGGCATCATCACTGAGGCTCAATTTTCAGCAGTGTTGATCCTGGGGTTCTGAAGTAAGGTAGAAAATCCTGAAATCACTCAGACAGGGGTAACTCTCCACTGCTTCCTGGAACGCAAGAGCAGTTCTGGGCTCTTGTGGTGTCTCTGGCAGCCCAGAGAGCCCTCTCTGGGGCTTCCAAGTCAGCACAAGCATGTGCTGGGTCCCCTGAGGAAAATTATACAATTGTTCATGGGCTCAAGCATGCTTAGCGCTTCATCTCTGTGGCTACACTGCTAGCACAACCAGTTCCATGTTTCTGGAAAAGGACTTAGAATATTTCAGGATTCTGAAATAATCACTTCGAAATTCAGTGTCTTAAACAACTTCTTTTTAGTTCTCATGAGTATACAGGTGGTCTGGGTGTTTCTATTAATCTTGTTGGGTTCAGATGATCTCGCCCAGGCTCACTCATACAATTGCTCACCTGGTAGTTAGGATGAGGGCTGGCTGTTCTAATACAATGTCCTTGACAGATTTAGTCAGTTTTAGGGAAGTCACAGAAAAGGTCAGGAAATGAAAAAAAGAGAGAAAACACTTTCAGAGTCATACGATATCAAGGATTTGACTTAGGAAATCTCCTCTTAGTCTTGACTGACTTTCCTATCATTTATATCTTCATAATTTCATTGTTATTTAAATATTCTTTTATCACAAGAGACCTCTAACACCTATCTTACATGGACCTCTAAACCATTAGCTACTGGATTTCATTTTCTAAAAACGGACAAATGAGAAGAATCAAAAATCATTCTTTTCAGAACCAGTGAGACATTAAATCTTTCTCTCTTTCACAAACACACACACACACAGAAACCATTTTCATTTTTTGACCTCTTCATGCTACTAGCAATTTTATAATCTACTAGATTAGTTTTTTCCTATTAAATGATAACCAGTTTCTAGCTGACAGTCTCAGACTGATGAATTTTCTAAATTACTGAACATCCCAGGAATACCACGGCACCTTCTTATGTGGGGGGACTGTCCCTCCCCTGAACCTAACCACCCTGTTGTAGAGGGAGTTACCTAATCCTTGTACCCAAGAACTCTATTTTTGGACACTTCAGCAAAATAAGACTAATTAATTTATTCCTCTATGACTTTTTAACCTGAGGACTGAAGTATGATATGTAACGTGCCTTGCGTAGCACAATGGAAATACACTAGCTCGAGAGCTGGCACTGCCATGGTGAATTAGCTAGTCAGCTGTAAAAAGCCTGAATAATGAGAGAACATACTAAGGTGAAGACAGAGAATGATCAACACCTGATGTCTTTCAAATCCCTGTTCTCAGTCATTTCTGAGAATAGCTAATGCTTTGTGATTCCTAAAGTCTGAGTAGATAACCAATACCACTCTTGGAGTAAATGTGTTCCAGTTGGATTTCTGCCATGTGCAGTCAGAATGAACCCCGGCTGAATATTCTGAGGAATGCCCTTTTTTTCTAGGACTAATTTTTCTCTCACCCATCTACTACATTCAGTAGCTGTATAGCTTGAGACTGGAATAATGCTCATCATAGAGAGAGAATGAGGCTTCAAAAGCAGAAGAGCCTGTCACCCTTCATATTCTATATTTTAACAGCTTCTTTTAGATTATGGAAAAACTGAGAAGGAGCTTCAAGATGGCGGAAAAGTAAGACGTGGAGATCACCTTCCTCTCCACAAACACATCAAATACATCTACACGTGGAACAACTCCTACAGAACACCTACTGAACGCTGGCAGAAGACCTCAGACCTCCCAAAAGGCAAGAAACCCCCCACGTACCTGGGTAGGGCAAAAGAAAAAAGAAAAAACAGAGACAAAAGAATAGGGACGGGACCTGCACCGGTGGGAGGGAGCTGTGAAGGAGGAAAGGTTTCCACACACTAGAAGCCCCTTCGCGGGCAGAGACTGCAGGAGGTGGAGAGGGGAAGCTTTGAAGCCACAGAGGAGAGCACAGCAACCGGGGTGCGGAGGGCAAAGCGGAGAGATTGCCGCACAGAGGATCCCTGCCGACCGGCACTCACAAGCCTGAGAGGCTTGTCTGCTCACCCGCCGGGGCGGGCGGGGCTGGGAGCTGAGGCTCCGGCTTTGGTTGGATCCCAAAGAAAGGACTGGGGTTGGCAGCGTAAACACAGCCTGAAGGGGCTAGTGCGCCACAGCTAGCCGGGAGGCAGTCCGGGAAAAGTCTGGACCTGCCGAAAAGACAAGACTTTTTCTTGCCTCTTTGATTCCTGGTGCGCGAGCAGAGGGGATTAAGAGCACTGCTTAAAGGAGCTCCAGAGACGGGCGCGAGCCGCGGCCAACAGCGCGGACCCCAGAGACGGGCATGAGACGCTAAGGCTGCTGCTGCCGCCACCAAGAAGCCTGTGTGCGAGCACAGGTCACTATTCACACCCCCCTTCCGGGAGCCTGTGCAGCCCGCCACTGCCAGAGTCCCGGGATCCAGGGAGAACGCACGGCGCACCTCAGGCTGATGCAACGTCATGCCGGCCTCTGCCGCCGCAGGCCCGCCCCGCACTATGTACCCCTCCCTCCCCACCAGCCTGAGTGACCCAGAGCCCCCGAATCAGCTGCTCCTTTAACCCTGTCCTGTCTGAGCGAAGAACAGACACCCTCAGTGACCTACACGGTCCAAATCCAAAGCTGAGCCCCGGAAGCTGTGCAAACAAAGAAGAGAAAGGGAAATCCCTCCCAGCAGCCTCAGGAGCAGCGGATTAAATCTCCACAATCACCTTGATGTACCCTGCATCTGTGGAATACCTGAATAGACAACGAATCATCCCAAATTGAGGCAGTGGACTTTGGGAGCAACAATACATAGGTATTTTCCCCTGTTTCTCTTTTTGTGTGTATGTGTATGCTTCTGTGTGTGATTTTGCCTGTATAGCTTTGCTTTTACTATTTGTTCTAGGGTTCTAACCGTCCGTTTTTTTTTTCTTTTCTTTTTTTTTTGCTATAGGTTTTAGCGCTTGTTATCATTGGTGGATTTGTTTTATGATTTGCTTGCTCTTTTCTTTCTATCTTTCTTTTTATTACTTTCTATTTTTTTAATAATTATTTTTTATTCTAACAACTTTATTTTATCTTTTTCATTCTTTCTTTTTTTCTCCCTTTTATTCTGAGCCGTATGGAGGACAGGGTCTTGGTGCTCCACCCAGGTATCAGGGCTGTGCCCCTGAGGTGAGAGAGCCAAGTTCAGGACACTGGTCCACAAGAGACCTCACAGCTCCACATAATATCAAACGGCGAAAATCTCCCAGAGATCTCCATCTCAATGACAAGACCCAGCTTCACTCAATGACGAGCAAGCTACAGTGCTGGACACCCTATGCCAAACAACTAGCAAGACAGGAACACAACCCCACCCATTAGCAGAGAGGCTGCCTAAAATCATAATAAGGTCACAGACACCCCAAAACACACCACCAGACAAGGACCTGCCCACCAGAAACACAAGATCCAGCCTTATCACCCAGAACACAGGCACTAGTCCCCTCCACCAGGAAGCCTACACAACCCACTGAACCAATCTTGGCCACTGCGGACAGACACCAAAGACAACGGGAACTAGGAACCTGCAGCCTGTGAAAAGATCCCCAAAACAGTAAGTTAAGAAAAATGAGAAGACAGAGAAACACACAGCAGATAAAGGAGCAAGGTAAAAACCCACCAGACCTAATAAATGAAGAGGAAATAGGCAGTCTACCTAAAAAAGAATTTAGAATAATAATAGAAAATATGATCCAAAATCTTGGAAATAGAATGGAGAAAATACAAGAAACATTTAGCAGTGACCTAGAAGAACTAAAGAGCAAACAAACAGTGAAGAAAACACAATAAATGAAATTAAAAATTCTCTAGAAGGGATCAAAAGTAGAATAACTGAGGCAGAAGAATGGATAAGTGACCCAGCAGATAAAACAGGGAAATAACTACTGCAGAGCAGAATAAAGAAAAAAGAATTAAAAGAATTGAGGACAGTCCCAGAGACCTTGGGACAAAATTAAATGCACCAACATTTGAATAATAGAGGTCTCAGAAGAGGAAGAGAAAAAGAAAGGGACTGAGAAAATATTTGAAGAGACTATAGCTGAAAACTTCCCTAATATGGGAAAGGAAATAGTTAATCAAGTCCAGGAAGCACAGAGTCCCATACAGGATGAATCCAAGGATAAACACGCCAAGACACATATTAATCAAACTATCAAAAATTAAATACAAAGAAAAACTATTAAAAGCACAAAGGGAAAAACAACAAATAACATACAAGGGAATCCCCATAAGGTTAACAGCTGATCTTTCAGCAGAAACTCTACAAGCCAGAAGGGACTGGAAGGACATATTTAAAGTGATGAAGGGGAAAAACCTACAACCAAGTCTACTCTACCCAGCAAAGATCTCATTCAGATTTGATGGAGAAATTAAAACCTTTACAGACAAGCAAAAGCTAGGAGAATTCAGCACCACCAAACCAGCTTTACAACAAATGCTAAAGGAACTTCTCTAGGCAGGAAACACAAGACAAGGAAAAGACATACAATAACAAACCCAAAACAATTAAGAAAATGGTAAAATGAACATACATATCGATAATTACCTTAAATGTAAATGGATTAAATGCTCCAACGAAAAGACACAGACTGGCTGAATGGTTACAAAAACAAGACCCATATATATGCTGTCTACAAGAGACCCACTTCAGACCCAGGGACACATACAGACTGAAAGTGAGGGGATGGAAAAAGATATTCCATGCAAATGGAAACCGAAAGAAAGCTGGAGTAGCAATTCTCATATCAGACAAAATAGACTTTAAAACAAAGACTATAACAAGAGACAAAGAAGGACACTACATAATGATCAAGGGATCAATCCAAGAAGAAGATATAACAATTGTAAATATTTAGGCACCCAACATAGGAGCACCTCAATACGTAAGGCAAATACTAACAGCCATAAAAGGGGAAATTGACAGTAACACAATCATAGTAGGGGACTTTAACACCCTACTTTCACCAATGGACAGATCATCCAAAATAAAAATAAATAAGGAAACACAAGCTTTAAATGATACATTAAACAAGATGGACTTAATTGGTATTTATAGAACATTCCATCCAAAAATAACAGAATACACTTTCTTTTCAAGTGATCATGGACCATTCTCCAGGATAGATCATATCTTGGGTCACAAATCAAGCCTTGGTAAATTTAAGAAAATTGAAATTGTATCAAGTACCTTTTCTGACCACAACGCTATGAGACTAGATATGAATTACAGGAAAAGATCTGTAAAAAATACAAACACATGGAGGTTAACCAATACACTACTTAATAACCAAGAGATCACTGAAGAAATCAAAGAGGAAATCAAAACATACCTAGAAACAAATGACAATGAAAACACAATGACCCAAAACCTATGGGATGCAGCAAAAGCAGTTCTAAGATGGAATTTCATAGCAACACAAGCCTACCTTGAGAAATAAGAGACATCACAAATAAACAACCTTACACCTAAAACAATTAGAGAAAGAAGAACAAAAAAACCCCCAAAGTTAGCAGAAGGAGAGAAATCATAAAGATCAGATCAGAAATAAATGAAAAAGAAACAGAGGAAATGATGAAAAGATCAATAAAACTAAAAGCTGGTTCTTTTTGAAGATAAAATTGATAAGCCATTAGCCAGACTTATCAAGAAAAAAAGGGAGAATACTCAAATTAATAGAATTAGAAATGAAAAAAGAGAAGTAACAATGGACACTGCAGAAATACAAAGGATCATGAGAGATTACTACACCAACTATATGCCAATAAAATGGACAACCTAGAAGAAATGGACGAATTCTTAGAAATGCACAACCTTCCAAACCTGAACCAGGAAGAAATAGAAAATATGAACAGACCAATCACAAGCACTGAAATTAAAACTGTGATTAAAAATCTTCCAACAAATAAAAGATGGCTTCACAGGCGACTTCTATCAAACATTTAGAGAAGAGCTAACACCTATCCTTCTCAAACTCTTCCAAAATATAGCAGAGGGAGGAACACTCCCAAACTCATTCTACAAGGCCACTATCACCCTGATACCAAAACCAGAAAAAGATGTCAGAAAGAAAGAAAACTACAGGCCAGTATCACTGATGAACATAGAAGCAAAAATCCTCTACAAAGTACTAGCAAACAGAATCCAACAGCACATTTAGAGGATCATACAACATGGTGAAGTGGGGTTTATCCCAGGAATGCAAGGGTTCTTCAATATACACCAATCAATCAATGTGATACACTATATTAACAAACTGAAGGAGAAAAACTATATGATCATCTCAATAGATGCAGAGAAAGCTTTTGACAAAATTCAACACCTATTTATGATAAAAAACCTCCAGAAAGTAGGCATAGAGGGAACTTACCTCAACATAATAAAGGCCATATATGACAAATCCACAGCCAACATCATCATCAATGGTGAAGACTGAAACCATTTCCACTAAGATCAGGAACAACACAAGGATGTCCACTCTTGCCACTCTTATCCAACATAGTTTTGGAAGTCCTAGCCACGGCAATCAGAGAAGAAAAAGAAATAAAAAGAATACAAATTGGAAAAGAAGAAGTAAAGCTGTGACTGTTCGCAGATGACATGATACTATACATAGAAAATCCTTAAGATGCCACCAGAAAACTATTAGAACTAATCAGTGATTTTGGTAAGGTTGCAGGATACGATATTAATGCACAGAAATCTCTGGCATTCCTATACACTAACAACAAAAAATCAGAAAG
Organism: Aethalodelphis obliquidens; assembly: GCF_003676395.1. Classification (NCBI taxonomy): domain Eukaryota; kingdom Metazoa; phylum Chordata; class Mammalia; order Artiodactyla; family Delphinidae; genus Aethalodelphis; species Aethalodelphis obliquidens. Next base: position 25,860,395 of record NW_020837949.1, read on the forward strand.
AGAAATTAAAGAAAACAATCCCATTTACCATTGCAACAAAAAGAATAAAATACCTAGGAATAAACCTACCCAAGGAGGTGAAAGACCTGTACCCAGAAAACTATGAAACACTGATGAAAGAAATCAAAGATGACATAAACAGATGAAGAGTATACCATGTTCTTGGATTGGAAGAATCAATATTGTGAAAATGACTACTACCCAAAGCTATCTACAGATTCAATGCAATCCCGATCAAACTACCAATGGCATTTTTTACAGAACTAGAACAAAAAATTTCACAATTTGTATGGAAACACAAAAGACCCTGAATAGCCAAAGCAATCTTGAGAAAGAAAAACAGAGCTGGAGGAATCAGGCTTCCTGACTTCAGACTATAGTACAAAGCTACAGTAATCAAGACAGTATGGTACTGACATAAACACAGAAATATAGATCAATGGAACAGGATAGCAAGCCCAGAGATAAACCCACGCACATATGGTCACCTTACCTTTGATAAAGGAGGCAAGAATATACAATGGAGAAAAGACAACCCCTTCAATAAGTGGTGCTGGGAAAACTGGACAGCTACATGTAAAAGAATGAAATTAGAACACACCCTAACACCATATCCAAAAATAAGCTCAAAATGGATTAAAGACCTAAACATAGGCCAGAGCGTATAAAACTCTTAGAGGAAAACATAGGCAGAACACTCTATGACATAAATCACAGCAAGATCCTTTTTGACCCACCTCCTAGAGGAATGGAAATAAAAACAAAAATAAACAAATGGGACCTAATGAAACTTAAAAGCTTTGACACAATAAAGGAAACCCTAAAGAAGATGAAAAGACAACCCTCAGAATGGGAGAAAATATTTGCAAATGAAGCAACGGACAAAGGATTAATCTCCAAAATTTACAAGCAGCTCATGCAGTTCAATATAAAAAAAAACAACCCAATCCAAAAATGGGCAGAAGACCTAAATACACATTTCTCCAAAGAAGATATACAGATTGCCAACAAACCCATGAAAGAATGCTCAACATCAGTAATCATTAGAGAAATGCAAATCAAAACTACAATGAGATATCATTTCACACCGGTCAGAATGGCCATCATCAAAAAATCTACAAACAGTAAATGCTGGAGAGGGTGTGGAGAAAAGGGAACCCTCCTGCACTGTTGGTGGGAATGTAAGTTGATACAGCCACTATGGAAAACAGTATGGAGGTTCCTTAAAAAACTAAAAATAGAACTACCATATGACCCAGCAATCCCACTACTGAGCACAGACCCTGAGAAAACCATAATTCAAAAAGAGTCATGTACCACAATGTTCATTGCAGCTCTATTTACAATAGCTAGGACATGGAAGCAACCTAAGTGTCCATCGACAGATGAATGGATAAAGAAAAGTGGTACATATATACAATGGAATATTACTCAGCCATAAAAAGAAACAAAATTGAGTTATTTGTAGTGAGTTGGATGGACCTAGAGTCTGTCATACAGAGTGAAGTAAGTCAGAAAGAGAAAAACAAATTCCGTATGCTAACACATATATATGGAAGCTAAAAAACAAACAAAAAATGGACATGAAGAACCTAGGGACAAGATGGGAATAAAGACGCAGACCTACTGGAGAATGGACTTGAGGATATGGGAAGAGGGAAGGGTAAGATGGGACAAAGTGAGAGAGTGGCATGGACATATATACACTACCAAATGTAAAATAGATAGCTAGTGGGAAGCAGCCGCATAGCACAGGGAGATCAGCTTGGTGCTTTGTGACCACGTAGTGGGGTGGGATAGGGAGGGTGGGAGGCAGGGAGACGCAAGAAGGAAGAGGTATGGGGATATATGTATATGTATAACTGATTCACTTTGTTATAAAGCAGAAACTAACCCACCATCGTAAAGCAGTTATACTACAATAATGATGTTTAAAAATAAGTAAAAATAAATAAAAATAAAAAAGATTATGGAAAGACTAAACATAGTTCAGCCTCCATTGATGGGTTAATAATTTTTTCCAAAAATCACTGCAGTATATAAATATGAATTATAAATCCTAAATAAAAAATTAAATCATTGCTAGCAGTTTAAATCTATTCTTACTTGTCCAAAAAATAATAGTCCTTTTCACTAGCCCTTTATTTTTATTACATCCATACAGTAATTTGTACAGTCATTCAGAATATATTTGCTAAAAACCTAGTATGTTTCTGGTGCACAATGAGAATACACTATTATACAAACTGTATAATATCATGGAAAATCAGTCTTCACTACTGTGTTTTAAAGTGAAATTTGTTAGCCACATTTTTTTTTTTACTTGGAAAATAAAGCACGTTATAAAACACTAATAGTCATTATGTGATGGTTAATTTTATGTGTCAACTTGACTGGGCTGTTGAAGGGATGCCTAGATAGCTGGTAAACATTATTTCTAGGTGTGTCTGTGAGGGTGTTTCTGGGCGAGATTAGCATTTGAATTGGTAAACTTAGTGAAAAGAGTGTCCTCACCAATGCCAGTGGACATCATCCAATCCACAGTGGGTCCAAATGTAACAAAAAGGTGGAGGAAGAGTGAATTTACTTTCTGCTAGACCTGGATATCCATCTTCTCCTGCTCTCGGACACTGGCAGACTCCTCAGCCACCATCATCGCATGAGCCAATCTTTCATAATAAATCTCTTTCCGTATCTAACTATCTATCTATCTATCTATCTATCTATCTATCTATCTATCTATCTGCCTATTAGTTCTGTTTCTCTGGAGGACCCTAATACATCCTTTAGAATAGTTGAGTTAATCAAGACTGGATGAATGAGGTCAGAATCAGCAGGTTATTTATCACTGGAGTGGTGAGAAAATCAACCTCATATGCCAAACAAAGCTTATCATTTTGAATGAACAATATTCCATAATCCTAAAAGTTTTTCTTTCCTAAAGCAAACATGCAAAATCTAAAGATTACAAGTTTATTGTCCTTGGTACTACTCAAATGTGTGAATACTATGGAAAATATCTCTCCTTCTTTTTAGAAAAAATATTTTTGAGAGGCAAGATACAGAATAAGTACAGATTTCACCTAATTTTCATGGTAACTTCCATGTAAATATTTGCTATTATCTTTCTTTGTAAATGAAAGTAATGGATAAATCCATTGCTTTGCATGATCAAAAGGACTTGTGTGACCAGCTTCTTAAATATTATCATTAAAGTTTTATCACCAAATATTAGCTTGCCCTTTGTGGCCTCAGATATCAACTCCAATATTAATCAAAATTGGATGAAAAACATCTAGTTTTTATTTTAATAGTGGTGAAACACTAGCACATATGTTATTGTATATGCAGACCATGTATAATGAGATGTTTTATTATACCCAACTGTATCTTAATACAGGGATTGAACATTTTTTTCTACTCTCTTTCCTTCGTGTACATATTTTATGAGTGAAAGGCAATGGTATTATTATGGAGGTAATATTATTATATGACCATAGATATTTTAAAATTTAATTTATTCCTCCTATTAGAATTATGTACAAGAACTACTATTGCATATGAAAATATAAATAGCTGCATCAGTTGCCTTATTCAAACTGACAAAGTTAAGCTTAAAAAAATTAAGCCAAAGTCAACTAATAGTTAGAACGCTTTCCAGGAAATCAAACTATTTGCTTTTTTGGAAGAATCTTAAAATGACATGGGAAAATGTCCACGACATAATTTTATACAAAAAAATAATCTATATAACTTTACATAAAATAGGATCCCAATATAATAGATAGTAAGCAAACACAGAAAGTTAGGACTAGATGGAAATACATTTTAACATAACAATACGTGGGGTGATTAGATTATAGGCACTTTCCATTTTCTGTAATGTATGTGTCAACTCATGTATGTAGAGGTAGGTGTGTATGTGGGAGAGAGACAGAGATAGAGGGAAATATAGCTTCTCCAGAAATATTAACTTGAAAACAGGAAATTTTTAACATCTAACAGTTTTTGGAGAAAAATATAGACGATTTTATTTGAATTTCAGTCAAATTACCAATAATATAATTATAAAACTTGATGTTCATTTTGGACAGTGTTATAGGTGTAATGCTCAGTTGTTTTTTTTTTTAATGAATTTTTTCTCAATATATGTTCTTCAATACTTGAATTGTAACATAATAAAGTTAAATCATTATAGACACATTCAAAAAACAAAATGTAAGGAAAAGAATTGTCCTACGTTCAGAAAGTCTCTAGATAGTAAAGCTTTCAAACATCTTGTCTATGTTCTTTACAGAACATGAAATGAAAATTTGGGAGTGTTAAATAGATTTCTCCTAACAGTCCGTTTTTGGAATCTCCAGGACCAGAATCAGATTTTTAAAATTCCTTTCTTTAATACAATAACTCTCATAGAGTATATAACTGCACATATTTTTTTCAAATTTTATATCTTATTGTATATTCTAGAATTCATGTTCCAAAAAATTATACTATATAATATATATTACCCCCAAGTACTTTGTGTACTTTTAGCACAGTTGGTTTGGTTAAAAGAAAGTTTGACGGAGACATATTTTACAGCATAATTGACTTTTCCCATCAAAATAATTGCTTTGCATATACTGGAAAATATAGTACAGCTGCATAGGAGTGTTCCCCAGTGCAAATTTTTAATTTGAATTGGTTTGAATACTTTGAATATAAAGATAAATCAGATGTTTGATCTCTTCTACATATACATAGAGAGAATTTTAAAATGCTAAGAATTCTTTAATATTTGAGTATTACAATATCCGTTCTAATATATGAAGAATAACATAAAAATGAGTGATGATAAACCTAGCTTAGAGTTCCACTAAAAGATTATGGAACGAGCATTTTTACTCTTCCTCTTTCTGAGACCTATAATCAGAAATCTAAAAAATGCAACAAAAGGGAAACAATCTGATCAAAATTTTCAAATGGCCACATCCACAGACCATAAATAGAGCATTTGACAAAAACAATGAAATCTGAATCAAACTGGAGAACACTGACATACTTTAATACATTCTTCTCCAGATCCTTAGCAATTTTCAGATTTTTCTAGCATTATGTGACAAGGTCTAAAAAAGCCTAATGATGCTTGAGCTGACGAAATGACAAGGCTTGGGCAGGTCATGGGAAAGTGGGAAACTCCCCTATACTATTCATACTTACCCTGCTGACTGGCACTGGAAGCAGATCTAGATGAAAAGGGGATAAGTGGAGGGCCCTGCCATGGATCAGAATCAACTGAAAAAGATAACTCTGGGTCGGAAGTTTGTGACGCAAGTGACAAGAATATGAGTCATGGTGACATCCTGTTTACTCTAAAAGTGAAGGGAAATGCACCTCTTGAGGTGAGTAAAGAATGTAGTAAGTTGCATGCGAACAAATTAGAGAACAGCGCTTTGGATGTGCAACAGTCAAATTCCCCTCAGATGCTATACTCTGTTGTCCCCTTCCGAGATTACTCGTGAGCCAGTAACTGCCCTGATTGAATTATCTCAAATCAAGATTGTAATGATTAGAAAAGAACCAGCTACAGAACAATCAATAGATTGATGAAGAACATACACCAGAATAATTACAATATGAAATTTCAGATACATAGCTCTCAAAACTCTTATTTCTGAGCCTAATGCAAAATCCAGAAATCAATTAGAAAATTTTGGAATACGAGCGTGAGATCAGTAAATGAATTTAGGCCATTAACTGTTAAGCTAAGGGGAAGGCATGAATACTTAGAAAACAAAAATGGAATAAGCCAAGATGAGGGAGAGAGCTAACTGAGTACAATAATACTCAAAACTATCTTTTGTTTTCTAGCCATCTTCTAAAATAAGAACATGATGATGGCATTTCCCAAAACAAAATATGTTGCTGGCTGTCTACAGTGCTTTAAGCACTTTTAAATTTATTTTCTGGCTTCCAACCTACTTTTTCCTCTTTCATCTCTACCGTTACATCTTACTTGTCGACTTGTTCATAAACATGCCATGGACTTTTGTGACTTTTATATTAACTTCATATTGGTCTTTCTACCACCTGATTCGAAAGCTCCTTCCTGAAACTTTTGTTATTGTTATTGTTGATATTCCCAAAGGACCAGGTCAAATGTCACTTTCTATTGTCAGTCAAAAATAATCGCTCTTTCATGACTTTGTTTATGCTTCTATCAAAATATATGACACACTTAGAGCTACATTAATTAGTGGTATTTGCATAATCAATATTTTTTCAATTGAAATTAATTATAATTCCACATAGAACACTAACAAATTTCGGATCAATGCTTTAGAAAAAGGGGAGAAAGGGATGGATTTGGTAGTTGTCATGGGAGATTCTATAAATTTATTTTGCAAGGGACCCAGACTTATTTGTGGATATTCTGGGGAGGATGAGCCATTTGTAGGAAACACAACCTAAAGGGCATGGCAAGCAGAAATAATTAGCAAAAAGGAGTAGTTTGAAAACGGGGAAACCGAAGGACAGAAGTTACCCAGAAACACATGCCAGCAGCCCCTATCAGAGAAGTTTATCTGCAGCCAGCAGTGGCCATGCTACCATATTGGTATCTAGAAATGGCAAAGTTTATGAGGAGAAAAAACAAAAGACAAAAGCAAAGCAAAGATCCACATGTGGACTAAGTATTAAATGAATTACTAAGACAGGAATTCAAACCAAGGAAAATATAAGAGAAGAAGAGTTGTTAGAATTGGACTCGCCATGAGAATGTCAGACTCAGCACAAGAGTGGCCTGGTACCAAATCCCAAATATTTGTGATAGAATATTAACTCTTTCCTACCTGAGTTAGTGATTCTCAAACCTGCATGATTATGAAAGTTACTGTTGTCTCTTAAATTACAAATCCCAAATCTCACTTCCAAAGATTTAGAATCAATACATTTGTATTTAAAAACAAATAAAAAACAAAGAAAGAAAAGCATCCTAAGTTCAGCCTGTTTGTTCTAGACTAGAAATATGGCACAGAGTCAACCCATGCTTGTCTCTATTTTCCTAACTAGAGCTTTTAATTTCATTTCATCTGCTTTTTATTGAAAACTTTTCTCATTTGTAGTATTTCACCCCAATTCCTCTCAGTTTTGTCCCTTGGATATCTTGCTCTGTGTGATAGCTTCTTTTATTTCTCTTTCAAGAAAAGATCCCAGGTGTCCAGAGATGTGCTTTCTCCCACTTTTCCCATAGTTCTCAGCCTCAAATCCCTGTTCATAAGTAAGCTAGTGTCTTTGATTTCACCTTTCCTGGCATCAACAAGACTCATCTTGACTTACAGTGTCTATCCTCACATTTCTGTCAACAGATTCATCAAGAATCTTTGCAATTAATATGCTTATCCTGGTGTTAATGGTAAAATTGCAAACCTATACTTAACATGTCAGTATATAATTAATACTAACATTTCAACCATATATTACAGCTGACAAATTTCTGATTAAATGAATGAACTCAATAAGTATTCAACAAACATTTATCTACAACGACTATGTGAACCACAGTAATTAGATGAAGATTGTGGGACAATGAAAAATCAATTCCAAAGGCAAATTTGCAATCTCTTGAAAACGAAAAAAGAAAACCACGATAGAGACGTTTTGATTTTAAAAATGGTGCAACACTAGCACATATGTTATTGTATATGCAGGCCATGTATAATGAGATGTTTTATTATATCCAATTGTATCTTAATGCAGGGGTTGAACATGTTTTTCTATAAAGAGACACAGAATAAATGATTTCAGATTTGTGGGCCATATAGTCTCCGTTGCAGCTCTTCAGCTTTGTCATTATAATGTGAAAGCAGCCACAGACAATATAAAAGAACAGGTATGACTGTGTTCCAACAAACTTTACCTACAAAATATAGGCACGTGACTGAATTTGACCCCCAGTTTATACTTTGCCAGTGCCTGTTTTAGTCGATATTCTTTGGTCCATGGTATATTGTATACTGGTGCAATGAAATATGAATTTTTTTTCTTTTTCAAAATCCTTTGTATAATACATACTGAAGATAGGATAAATTTTGATTGTATAGAATGTAGCCAATTATTTTCACAATATAAAAATTCTAGGATTCAAGCCACCAAATATTTATCACATTCTCTATGCTGCAGGATGCAAGAGGAAACGGAAGAGGAAAATACTGGTATGAAAACCTTCCTAACAAGCTGTCAGGACCTTGTTAAATGAACGTTTGCTAAGTGGAGCTCAGGGTGCTGTTGTGGTTCAACAACAGACCACAAAAAAAAAAAATTTGAAATAGGTGAGTTTATTACTCATAGGTCCTGGAGGACACAGCATGCCTCAAAGGGCCACAAGAGGAGGTCAAGGCAGAGTGCAGACAGAGACAGACAGGAACTGGGTGGGGCACATGCTTTTGTTAGGGTGTGTGAGTAGAATGCTTTGGGGTTCAAAGGTAGGGCCAGCTTGGTCAATTCAAATCAAAAGAGCAGCGTTTTGGCAACCCCATGGGGGTCTTATCTAAGGAAAGCATAAGGCATCCAGGTGCTGGGAGGCAGGGGAGACTGTGGATCACAAGGGCTGTTGCGGAAGTTACGTCAGGAACTTACATTTGCTTGTGACTCTGCAGCTGCTATCTAGGGCATGAGCTCGCATGAGGGGGCTAGTGTCAGTTTAAGGTCCCTGCAGGTCACTTGACCAAACAAAATGAATGCCAAAGCAACAACACCATGGAGTGGCTTAGCTAAACTCTCAACACAAGCTTTGTTTCAAACTAGTCATACTAATTTCCTAAGGCTGCTGTATCAAATTACCCAAAATTAGCTAAAACAACAGTAATTTATTCTCTCACAATTCTAGATGCTGGAAGCCTGAAATCAAGGTATCAGCAGAGCCAGTTCCCTTTGAAGGCCCTAGGGAAGAATCCTTCCTTGTTTCTCCTTATCTTCTTTTGGCTCCCAGCAGTCCTTAGTACTCCTGGGTTTGTAGCTGCATCACTCCAATCATCTTCATCTTCTCTGTGAGTCTCTGTATCCCCTCCTCTTCTTATAAGGACACCAGTCATTAGACTTGGGACTCGCCCCAGACCCAGGATGAATTCATCTTGAGATCCTTAACTATTAACATCTGCAAGGACTCTATTTCCAAATAAGTTCACATTCTGAGGTTCTGGGTGAATGTGATTTGGGGGCACACTATTCAATCCACAACATTAGTCATTATTTGCTTGCTTATTTTTTATTTAAGTCTGCTCTGATGACTCATTCAACTTCTTCCAAAAAACTACTATTTTGATTTTAACTCCTCAAAGTTCAGAGTTCAAAGCCTTTATCAATTTGTTATTGTTGAGGAACACAAAACCACTACAAGTATTAGCATAATCATGGGTGTGTTACTGTAAGAAAATCCTTCATAAACACCTAGACTTTCCTTCTTTTAAGGATTTTTGGGCCTGTGAACTAGCTCAGATCTGGGAGCTGTGTGAGGGGCCATGAATAATGTCAAACCTTTTTGTTTATATAAATCTAGTAAACATTAAGACAGCTAGCCATCTATTTCAATCCTGAGGATATCATGATATACTGGCAAAGACTGCCGAAGATCTCTGAGGGCCAAACCATTCTTAGTATTTACAATTCTGGTCCTGCTGCGTATTATGCTAACCATACCCAGGTTTGGTAATTAAGTTCCACCACGTGGCCCTGCCACTATAGGATTCTACCACCTCATTAAACTCAGCAGCCCCATTGTAATAGCACCACCTTCCACTGTCATTCTTTGCTTGCAGAGAACAGCCTCTAGCCCCAACCGTAACTTTCAAAAATACTGTTGCTGGGCTTCCCTGGTGGCACAGTGGTTGAGAGTCCGCCTGCCAATGCATGGGACACGGGTTCGTGCCCCGGGTCGGGAGGGTCCCACATGCCGCGGAGTGGCTGGGTCCGTGAGCCATGGCCGCTGAGCCTGCACGTCCGGAGCCTGTGCTCCGCAACGGGAGAGGCCACGGCAGTGAGAGGCCCGCGTACTGCTAAAAAAAAAAAAAAAAAAAAAATACTGTTGCTTCCTTCACTGTATGGGTTAACTTTTGTCCATCAAAAGCAGGTTGAAGATCTAACCCCTGGTACCTGTGAATGTGACTTATTTGGAAATAAAGCTTTCACAGATAATGTCAAGTTAAGATGAAGTCGTACTGGATTAGAGTGAGCCCTGAATCTAATGACTGATAGTCTTTAATAAAGAGAGAAAGATTTAGAAATACAGAGACACAGAGGAAACAGGGGAGAAGGTAATGTGAAGACAGAGACAGATTGACGTTCAGCTGCTAAAGAAACCAGGAATGCCAAGAACTGACAGTAACCATCAGAAACTAGAAGCGAGGAAGGATTCTTTCCTAGAGACTTCAGAGAGAGCAGGGCCATGCTGACAGATTAATTTTAGGTTTTTAGCCTCCCAAACTGTAAAAGAATAAACTTCTGTTGTTTTAAGCCACGATGTTTGTGGTAATTTGTTACGGCAGCTCTAGGGAAAAGATATATACTCATAATATATCCCTCAAAGCTCTGCTGAAGGGACTGACTGGTCACTGGACCTTCACAGGTGACCTAGTTAGGGGTGAGAAAACAGTTCGCAAACAAAATTCGACTCCAGCATTCCTACATCCTTAAACCCTGGAACTCAAAGATCTTATGGTATCTCAAATGTATATTTTTAAATACTGCCCTTCACTGCGTCCTAATTACCACTGGCAGTGAGATCATCAATACCTTTAAATCTAGTTAGATCAGAGAATGAATGTCGGATTCCCATCCTTAAGTCTGACCCCCGTGAAGTACTTCTGGTGCCAAAAATTTTATTAATCTTGGTGTACCCAAGGAGATAGAGACACTACAGTTTTTCAGGGAACAGTTTAATGAAGGAATGTGAGCTTAATAGTGGGAAGCAGCTGCATCACACAGGGAGATCAGCTCGGCGCTGTGTGACCACCTAACCGGGTGGGATAGGTAGGGTGGGAGGGAGACTCAAGAGGGAGGGGATATGGGGATATATATATATATATATATGTATATATATATATGTATAGCTGATTCACTTTGTTATACAGCAGAAACTAACACAACACTGTAAAGCAGTTATACTCCAATAAAGATGTTAAAAAAAAAAAAATAATGCTGGATGAAGAGCATGAGGTCAAGTTTTAGAGGGCTTTGAAAAATGGTAGAGAGATTTGGACTTGATGTGATAATAATTGGTTATGCTTGTAAAATGACTTCTAGTCTATAATGCACAATAGATATTTTTTCATTTAAACTTTAATTTTTGACAGGCATGCTGTATTATAGGTGAGGAACTAGAACCAGAGCAGTTAAGAGTCTGCTGAAAATCACACAGCTAATAAAATGCAGGACATCTGGGGAAAAAAAAAAAAAAAAGGAATGTGAGCTTAAACAAATGTAGAAGTACATGTTGGACAGAAAGTCTGTGGTCAAAGAAGTAGAGAAATTGTTACTAATGACTTCAAACTAGAGCAGGTAGAGAACTGCAGAGCTTATGCAGATGGCGAAGAAGCTGCTACATTTGTTTGCCACTAGCACAAAGAGGGAGTTTGTTGGAGGGCGCCTTAGCTGTGATGTCTTGGCTCCCGAGAGTAATGGCTTCTAAGTTTCAACTAATCTCTTCTCATTAACAAACCCTAACCTAACACCATACATTCTAGGAAAACTAGTTCCCAGCTTTGGCAGTGGTGCATCGAAGGTAAAGGTGACTGACACTGAACCCTTCCATTCCAGACTAAAAACAGCTCTCACATATTTCTCTGTAAATATTTCCACATGTGACTTCTTCCTCAAAAAATGAGATGTGACACTCTCTTAAAATACTACCTTAAATTGTAATCCTATATTGGATGATATTGACTCAAGTTAGTTTCTAAGTCTTACTGCTCATAAGTAGAGCAGGGGAATATTGTAATTTTCTCTGGAGTTGACTTTTAGTATAAAGAGCAAATATAAGATTTTTAGCAGTCATCTTGATGAGGTTTCAATGAAACCACCGACATCACTGAAATATCAGGATTAAAACACTGTGACAAAAACCGGGAAAATGTTCCAACTGAGACCTCTCATACTTCAAGGAAGCTGAACAGTTCATAATCAACTAACAGTATCACGTGAGAGCCTGTTTCATGTTTAAGTGCAGGTTCCATTGTGAATTGTAGTTATTTATGTTTCTAATAATAAACTGGACCTCACAATAAAGTAACAAGGTAATGTATTTTTACTTTCATCCCTATAAAAAGTCAGTATATTGCTTAGTCATTTTTATATTTCCAAGAAAACAATGTGATGGCATAAGGAATTGATTAATGATTCCAAAATACTCCCTAAAGCCTGCCTGCTGCCTTCCTTCCTTTCTTCCTTCCTTTGTTTATTTATTTCTATTTTCCCAGATTTACTGAGATATAATTGACATATAACATTGTAAAAGTTCAAGGTGTACAGTGTGTCAATTTGATACGTTCATATATTGCAAAAGGATTACCACCATAACATTAATTTGTAAGCCCTCCAGCCTCTCGCATAATTACCATTTCTTTTTTGTGGTGAGAACAATTAAGATCTACTCTCTTAGCAACTTTCAAGTATATAATACAGTATTATTAGCTACAATCATGCTGTACATTAGAACCCCAGAATTTGTTAATCTTATAACTGAAAGTTTGTATCCTTTGACTAATATCTCCCCATTTCCACCACCTCCTAGCTCCTGGTAACCACTTTTCTACTCTCTGTTAGATTTCATATATAAGTAACATCTTAAGGTATATGTCTTTATCTGTCTGACTTATCTCATTTAGTATAATGCCCTCAAGGCTCATCAGAGTTGTCGCAAAAGGCAGGACTTCTCACTGAATAATACTGTTTTTCATATATATATGAAATGTGTTGATGGACATTTGGTTCTTGAATAGGTTGAATAATACTCTAATGGACATGGGGGCACAGATATCTCTTCAAAATCTTGTTTTCATTTCTTTTGGATATATACCCAGAAGTGGGAGTGCTGGATCATATGGGAGTTCTATTTTTAATTTTTTGAGGAACCTCCACACTGTTTTCTACAGCAGCTATACCAATTTACATTCTCACCAAGAGTGCTCAAGAGTTCCCTCTTCTCTACACCTTCAACAATACCTGCTATTTTTTGTCTTTTTGATAATAGCCGTGCTAACAGGTGTGAGATGATATTTAATTGTGGTTTTGGTTTGCATTTTCCTAACGATTGGTATGTAGAGGCTTTTATCATGTACCTGTTGGCCATTTGTGTGTGTCTCCTTTGGAAAAATGTCTACTGAGTTGCCTGACTGTTTTTTATCAGGTTTTTTTTTTTTCCTGCTATTGAGTTATATGAGTTCTTCATATATTTTGGATATTGGCCCTTTATCAGATATATGATTTGCAAATATTTTCTCCCATCCCATAGGTTGCCTTTACTTTTTGCTGATTGTTTCTTTTACTGTGCTTTCAGTTTGGTGCAGTCTCACTTGTTTATTTTTTATTTTGTTGCTTGTACTTTTCATATCCAGGATATCACTACAAAGATCAATGTCAAGAAGGTTTTTCCCTATGTTTCGTCCTAGGAGTTTTCAGGTTCAGGTCTTATGTTTAAGTCTTTAATCCAGGTCTCTATGAACAGTCACTCCTGCTGCATGTCTGCTAATCTGTGTTTTTCTTCCTTGTTCCTAGCCAGCTCTATACATCTCAGCTTTGCCAGACTGGGTGCGATGAAACCTAAGCAAGATCTTCATGCAGTGCCCCCAAGAGGCTGGAAAAGGTGGTTGCTCACTCTGTTCTTCCTTTCTTGGTGAGAGAAACTCTTTGTACCTGGTAAACTCCTTGGCACTGAAGAGAGCTGGCTTGGGGATAGGATGATGCAAGCAAAATGAAGTTGTCTTCCTTCTCCTCTGTGTGATTATTTCAGTTTTTTCCACTGTGCTGCTAAAACTTCCTAAGTGGACTCTAGTGGTCTCCCAGAGCTGTTTTTTATTTGTGGCCAGCTATCCAATCATTGATCTTTGTGGGGGAACGGGGAAGCTGGGTTCTCCTAAGTCACCATTATTTTTTTCTGCAGCCTCTTCATTAATTTTTAGGTAAATGAGATTATTTTATAAAGCAATGTTGTTTAATATTTCTAAATTATCATCTCATCAATTTTTTTTCCTCATCACCATTATAACAAATATAACCCTTTGTTCCTAGTTGCACAACAAAATTTCAAAGAGTGAAATTCAGTTTACTCAATATTTATAAACTGATTGTTCATCTTCTTTCTATTTCCCTCAAAGAAGATAAATAAACAGAAAGAAAATAAACCTGGAATTTTGACTGTAAGGAGTCATGTGGTCTCAGAGGAAAGAAGTTAATGCATTGAAAAGAAAGAGGAGACCCAAATCAGACTGAAGGGACTTTAATCCTATGTCTGGAGAAACATGTACATTTTGTAGATACAAATCTAGTCTCCTCTGATGACCCTTAGGGTTACTACCAGCTCTTCCATAATATATACCTTGTCTCCACTGTTAGAGACAAAATTCAGAATGAAAAAAATCATTCTGAAAATATTCTCTAACGTTTGCATATCATTAGTCTATTTTAAGGGTAGCTAAAGCTGTGTCTGAAGCTAGAATTCAGCTTTCACAGGTGAAAAATTTCCAAATCCAGTCATTCAGCAATTATTATTTTTTGAATATATACTCTTCAGGATACTCTATTAAAAACAAAACAAACAAACAAAAAAGAAACAAATAGATAACAGTCAAACTTAAATGCTATAATGATTTAAAGAGGGATAAACGCTATACTGCTAGAATGATTTCCATGACATTATATTCAAGTATATTTGGAGAACTTTGGTCTATAATGTTGTTTTCAACACATCAGCTTTTGGAAGAAGTATCACTTGGAGATAAAAAGCCACAAGTAATTACACTTGAATTTTACCAAATTCGGAGTTGTCAGGTCACTGAGGAGTAGAGATGTAGAGTTTCCACATGTGTGTGCACCTCCTATAATGAGATTTCCCAGCAGAAGCTGACAAAGTAGGTCTGTGAAGCTAAAAGGGACATAATTCCAGAATAATATCACAGCAATAAAGAGCACACGGTCTAGAGTTAGACAACTCAATATGAAGCAATTTCTAACAGTCCTCAAAACTTCCTGTCAGTGAGAACTTTGAGAAGTTATTTAATTTCACTGTTGAGTCTCCTTTTTGTAAAAATGGTGGTAATAACAATTCCAACCTCATACATAAAAGCTGTAAACATTTAAAGTCATGTCAAGCATGTGGTAGATGTGCAGCAGGGTAATTATTATTGCTTGTTAAAAATTTCAAATATATTTTGTCCAATTAAATAGAAACCTGGAATATACATTTTGGCCTTTAGATACCTAGGTTCCCTCAAATGCAGAGTCAGTTGCTATATGATTCAGCTTTAGATGTTCCTGCAGTTTTAACTGTGCCACAGTTCTTCAGGGTTTAAAATAAAGCTTCCTGGTTATACCTTACCACAGGAAGTACGGTTTGGGGTTACCTTTTGTCTTTTTTCTCTCTCGTTTCTTTCTTCCTCCTGTCTTACTTTCCTCTTTTCCTTTCTTTTTCTTTTTGTTTCCACTGCATTTACTACCAATATAAAAAAATGTTAAAATGAAAAAACAAATTATTCTTAGTTCTCCAGTGGTTCTCATCCCTCCCTCTTCCCCACACAGCTCCTGACCTATTTCCTCAGGGTCAGTTCAAAACTGGACCTGGTGCTTGCTTCGGCAGCACATGTACTAAAACTGGAATGATACAGAGAAGATTAGCGTGGTCCCTGCGCAAGGATGATACGCAAATTCGTGAAGCGTTCCGTATTTTTGAAAAAATACTGGACCTGTTCACTGGTGTTTTCACAGAAAACAACCAACGCCAGGATGCAGAGGCAGAGAGTGGGAAGAGGGCGACAGTACTATCCAGGTTCCACCAAAGGCGGGCCAGGTGGAAAGGCACAAAATTCAAACAAAAGGGCTGATGGCCTCACAGTGACATAGTCTAACTAAAATGGACTGGAAAGGAACTACAGAAGGCCCCTCAGAGGCTTTATAAAACATCTCAGCGGCTGTGTCCTACCCACGATAACTGACTCCAGGAGAAGGATGACGAGGCCAGGGAAAGTTGTGGAAAGTTTCACGTGTCGGGAGGTGGGGAAAGTCTAGAAGGCACCAAGAGCCTCACTCATTTTTTTTTCTTTTGCGGTACGTGGGCCTCTCACTGTCGTGGCCTCTCCCGTTGCGGAGCACAGGTTCTGGACGCGCAGGCTCAGCGGCCATGGCTCACGGGCCCAGCCGCTCCGCGGCACGTGGGATCCTCCTGGACCGGGGCACGAACCCGCGTCCCCTGCATCAGCAGCGGACTCTCAACCACTGCGCCACCAGGGAAGCCCAGCCTCACTCATTTTGACAGAAAAACTTCCTCTAGTGTTGAGAAGTCACAAAATGCCAAGGACGCTGAGAAAAGAAAGCTATGAGGGGATGCAGAGTCTCACAAGACACAGCGATCACAGACCACGGCAGTGGGGATCGTGCTACTGAGGCAGAAACTACGGAGTCCAAGAGCAGGGAGACTGGCCTTTCAGGAAGTGACTCTGGTGAGAGAGAGGAAGATCCAGGAAGCAGCTGAAGGGAGCAAAGATGGGGTCCTGAGGCAAGGCTCTGGAGGCTGGATCAGAAGAAAGGGCACCAGTGATGAAACACAACTCTAGGGGCGGGTGTCAGTGACTGAGGTCAGGGGTGGAACAGCCGCACAGTAGCCATCACAAGGGACAGGGAAATAAATGGCTGTTGGCCATAGAGGGCCCCTTCCAGGCTGGTGGGAAGGCACAGTCTCACAGAGGTCCACTGATGCCTGGGTGGCAGAAGGCACAGAGGTCTTCATATCAACAATGGCCCTTTTTGGCACTGTTGGCAGAGAGGGTGGTGGGATCTGTCTTCCATAACCTGGGGTCCATCCTTGGGCCGGCAGGCATTCTTGTTAAGGGGCCAGTTGTGAGTGTTCAAGGGTGTCTCTGTTCTTTGTGAAGGCCTCCCCTGGAGGGACCCCCTTGGCCTGGTCCAGGAAGGAGGTTCAGCACTGACTCCCCCACCAACCATGACCATATGGGCCAGACCAGGGACCTAAGCCTCCTTGAATTGGGCCTCTACCCTAAGGAGGAAATGGGAGACTCCCCACTGGTGCAATCATGGGTCCCCTTGGTCCTAGAGGGCCTCTGGGAAGAGCAGTGAGCCCCCCATCCTGTCTGGGGTCTCTTCCCCTCTGGAGATGGGGGCTGCAGTGGCCGGGCTGCCCCTGCTGATTCTGCTTCTTTCCTTTCAGCATCGTGGTGATGGCAACGGCTGCAGTGGGATTTCCCGTTCTTTCTTTTGAAAGCAGGTTGTCCTATCCAAGCGTTTCTGTAAATTCTTAGGGAAAGTTACGTATTTCTTTTTCTGACTTCTAGCAGACAGCTGATTTCAGACCTGACCTTCACTCTTTGAAGTTCTCCAAGGTGATGACTGCTGAAAGCATTCTCACATTAATTCATTCTAAGTGTGGGCATAAGCCCCTCCCTGAGAGGAAACAATTATCTTTAGGAAAAACATCACTGTAACCACAGAAAAGGTAAAACCAAATTCTATATACTCCAGGCTCAGCGTCAAAGCAGATATACCTTCCCTGTCTCCACCTTTCCAGCCTCCCAAAGTTTCTGTAAAATTTTAAAACAAACAAACAGAAGTCTCCCGCAGTGCGTGGCTTGCTGTGAACGCCCAGGACTCAGAGATAGAGAAGGCACTTCTTCCCTTTGTGAACACATTCCTGGATTTATGGCATTTTTCTTTTACTTTGGTCATTCTCAAAAATCATGTTCATTGTTTGAGGGATAACCTATTCCTGAAGACATCAACCTTGAAATTCCAAACATCAGTTTTGCACTGGAAATATAACAACATAATAGGTAAAAGTAGACGCACTAACTTATGAACCTCTGTTAAATCACCAAAATAGGTGTTTTGTTTTTAATTTTTGAAACCAAATATTATGAATATCATCAAATGTTTAAAATACCTCATTAGCAGGTTTTGGCAGGTGAAACCCCATTTTAAATTGAATAGCATTTTAGAAAAATTATGTAAACTACCGATGAGATAAACACATTGAGTAAGCAAAAATGCCTACATTTCAATTTGATGGCATGCATGTATCCCTAATCTGTTTTGGGGGAAGCCTGGTATATCAGATGCCTATGTGATGATGTTTGAGGTTGCCCACAATGGTGAAGGTGGTTTGACCCCTATATACTGGTATATATGTCATATGTATATATATACTTACATATATATACACACATATATATATACTTACTTATTCATTTAAATTTCAGGAGCATGAAGTTAAATAAATTTTATTCCTTAGTTTAGGATATGCCATCTTCATTATAAAATTTTACTCTTATTTGAATTTATTTGCTTATGTTTTCCCCTTCATCTTTTACCATCACTGCCATTCCTTTCCTCCAACAAGCACACAATCTTAGGATTTTGATAAATTTTGTTTATGTAGTATCCTTGTCTCCCTGAGAGGAAATATAGAACAAGATGCTAAAATAAAAATGACATGTAGTGAAGGACTCGACTTTTACTGTACTTTACAAAGGCCCCTTATCTTCAGTGCTGTCCCGCAAACTAAGAACAATAATAATAATGAAATAGTCAAACTAAAAGCATCACTCCTTTCAAATGTTTTGCATACTATCTTAAGGCAACAGAAAAAATGGCTTAAGTGTAAATCCTGTTTTCCAGCAATAATTGTGTTTAAAAGGGATTTTTCCCACAAGGTCTACATTAACTGGTTGAAATTTCTTTCCAACCTGCAGAGTCATAAACATTTATTTGTTTAAATGCCAATATAGATGTGCAGAGCCTATCTTTACTATACATGAGCTGTGAAGGATTTGAATCATAATTACATGATTTTAAGAGGCACAGAAAACATTACCTCTACTGATTTACTACAGCCTCCTCCATATGCCTCAATTTTTAATACAATAGCACTTACACAGAAGGTGGAGAGGCACACAGATTGAGAAATAGATACTCTTCTATATTATTATAAATTAATGGTGCAAAAACAACAGAGATCTTCTTCTCAGTTTTCTAACAGAACATGACAGTATCGCCTTTCTTGAAATGGCAGAGGATGGGTGGGAGAAGGGGGCTCGGACTCCTATACACACTAATATTTACTACAAATCACTGCCTTAAAATCAGATGACCAAAGAGACTTACGGCAACTTTATAGGGGATCAGCCCTCTGAATGTAATAAACACATCATATTGACTAAATTTTTAAATTAAATTCTGTTTTTAAAATTGTTTTCCCACATTTTTTTACAAAAATAAATTCTAGTATTTTTGTTGATGGTGATGTCAGTAGTGTTTTAAAATAAGTAACACTGTAAATCTGATAGGGAATACTGGGGTGAAAGAATTGAACTAGTTATTCCGACTTCTTGAAAGCAAGCATTATGCCTTGAACTTGGTTTATATTGATGATGGCCCTGTGCAAGACGCTAGGCAAATTGAAGAATAATAAGTCTCTATTATGTATTGTTGATAATAAGATCAATCTGTATGCTTTAGATTAGAATGAACTTTCTCTTTTATATTCATAGACTCATGCATATAACTCACAGTTATAGGATAACTTGATGAGAATTAGAGCTTGGGCTTAATAAAATTCAGTTTTCACCAAGGAACAATAAAGAGACAGCACATTAAAACTATACTGTACTGAAATATAGGGCACTGAAGTGAAAAATAAAAGTAAGAAGATGTAGGAAGTGAAATTGTAACATACATTTATAAGTATTTTCAGCCAGAGTTGCCCAAGGCCTAATGAAAAACGTAGTAACTGGATATTCATCTCGTATCATAGGGATTCCACACATCATGAAAAACATGTGGCAAATAGGCAGAAAAAGCAAAAAAAAAAAAAAAAAAAAAAAAGGTTATAACAAGTTGAATAAAAAAATCAGTGAAGATTTTATAAGATCATTAAAAAGATAACATTTCAAAATGGAAAGAGTAGTCTATTAAAGTTAAATGCACAAAAGAATTTGGTATAGATGTAGTGTTATTAGATATTATAATATTGATACTAAGCATCATTATCATATCTAAAAATCACTGAGACCTACCATGAAGCAAACACTATACCGGTATCTAGCAATTCCTCCTGGTAGCTACAATTTGCAGGTAAGTAAATTAAGGCTGTTAAGAGTTCCCACAGCTTTACGATGAGATCAAATAATTTGCCATGAGTCTGATGGAACTAGTCTTAAATCCCAGTTTGTCTACCTCATCCATCAGTAGAATCACCTTAGTTAAATATTTTAACCTTTAACCTCCTGCTTAATTGAGACTTATTTTATTAAATCGGGTTTGTTGTTAAAAAAATGCACTTTATTTAGTAGCTCATTTGTGTCACTGATGCAGTATTCTGAAGATTTTTTTTTTAATGTGGGCCATTTTTAAAGTCATTATTGGAATTGTTACAATATTGCTTCTGTTTTATGTTTTGGTTTTTTTGGCCATGAGGCATGTGGGATCTTAGCTCCCTGACCAGGAATCAAACTCGCAGCCTCTGCATTGTAAGGCAAAGTATTAACCACTGGACCACCAGGGAAGTCCCTGATGCAGTATTTTAAACTCTTAAAGAACAGTGGGTTTGCTTATAAAATTTTTAAAGATATTGAGCTCATTCTTCTTAGACATTTTCTTTATAAGAATAGCACCACATTTAGGGTTTACATGCAAAAATAGTTTTTCATTATTTCCTAGACATTAAATACTCTACCTCAAATTGAAATTCAAACAAATACACCAATTCTACAAAGAGATATCTACAAACCAACCAACTGGCTGAGCTCTAGGGTATAGTTTCGGGTTTTCTCTAGGCTGATTTCTAAAAATATTTTGTTGGTATACCAATAATCTGGTTAAATTACCTGACAATATTTGGTTAAACCTGACAAACTGTATAACATGGCAAAAGCAAAAAACTATATCATTCTATTTGCCCATGCTAAAGACTGAAGTCCAGCACAACTACAGCAATGAAAAGAACATAGAAAATATATATCCTGCTTCTCCATAGCCTTACATTTCACTCCTAAGATTATACTTGAGTATATAAAATACTTTCAGATTTTATATGTTTTTCTAATAAAAAGGATAGTGGTATGGACACTTTTAAATCACAAACAATTTTAAATTTTTTATTGGGCTGTAAAATTATAAATAATTTTATTTTAAAGCAGATTTATCTTCCGAAGTGTCATAGGCTAAAATTTTCTTCAAATCTTTGAATATATGATCAAGTGAATAAGTTAGGTTATGGGATGATCTAAAACTGCATAAAAACAGAAAAATAATCCTACTCTACCACCCCAAGGGGTAGCATTGGAACCAAAGAAAAGTCCTTAAAAACTGCTCAGATATTAACAATGGAAAACTCTGGATATAGGGTTTGGATTCAGTTATTCATTCTGAAAACTGACTCTTACCTAATTCAGATACTTTTCTTGACACTGATATTCCTTCTATTCATTACTGCATTCCTTTAGATCAAGGAACTGATGCATGGATGCAAACAAGTTCCCTCACTCCATTAGTTGTAAACAGTTTGGTATTCTCCTTGGCAGCATTTACAATGAGGGAAGGAGGAGATGGCAAATTAGATCTCTCATTCGGTGATATTCCTTTTTAGTAATCTTTCTAAATTTTTTATCAAGTCTCTCCTTAGATCCAGCTTCAAAAATATATGTTCATCCCTAATTTTGAATTTGGGTTCTTTTTCATTTTTGATTAATAGGAAAGTACATATTAAAGCTGTCATCTGGGAATGAGTCTATAGTCTACAGATCATAGGCAGGTCGGCCAAAGAGTTTTTCTACCAAATTATATTCCCAGCAGGAGTAGATATAGATACTCGCACAAGCTCTGCGCACGGTGACATCTGTATCTGTGAGAAGGGTTCTATTTGCATACCATCTGGCACCAGAGAGTTGAACTACTTGAAGTCATACTGGAGACATTTTTGGCTCTGGCAATCAGGGTTACAGATATCTGGTGAGTTAAATGCTCCAACGGAGCTGCTGACAGGAGTATTACAGCCCTCAAAAGGACAAACTGGGTGGTATCATTAGACTGGCTAGAATTATTGTAACTAAAGGAAGACATCTAAGTTAGGTATTTCTCTTCTTGTGGAAAATCCAGAAAGGCTTATATGTCATATTAATTCACAGTATTAAAGTTCAGCCTTCAAAAATAAGTGAGTTTTTTAAATAAAGACATTAGCCTTGAGACTCAATTAGAAAAGGATTAAGAATGTTCTTTCCAAGGTGCAGCATACTGTATAAGTAACAGCTTGAGAGAAAATTACAGTCATTAGGGTGCAATGGTAAAGAGTTTTTATTTCTATTTAATTCAAATTAAATCTGATTCAAAATACATGGGGAACAGGGGTGGTTATTGCCAGAAATGCTATTAAAGCTTCTGTTCAGCATTTCTGTAGACTCTTTTTTTTTTTTTTTTTTTTTGCGGTATGCGGGCCTCTCACTGTTGTGGCCTCTCCCGTTGCAGAGCACAGGCTCCGGACGCACAGCCTCAGTGGCCATGGCTCACGAGCCCAGCCGCTCCGCGGCATGTGGGATCCTCCCGGACCGGGGCACAAACCCGCGTCTCCTGCATCGGCAGGCGGACTCCCAACCACCGCGCCACCAGGGAAGCCCCTCTGTAGACTCTTTATTAAAACGAGATTGA
The DNA here is from genome assembly GCF_003676395.1 of Aethalodelphis obliquidens. NCBI lineage: Eukaryota > Metazoa > Chordata > Mammalia > Artiodactyla > Delphinidae > Aethalodelphis > Aethalodelphis obliquidens. The sequence continues at coordinate 25,883,291 of NW_020837949.1, forward strand.
CAGTATCATCTCTGCCATTGCCCTTTTGTTTACTCTCCCCTCATGACTACCCTACATGCAACTGCTTCTGGTTGGAAGCAGAATCAGGGAGTGGAAATGAAAGAGTGAGGGAAGGGAAACATGGTGGAAAGAACTACATATTGTAGCTTCGGAGAGAATAAGTTTAAAAATTTTTACTCATCATTTCTAAGATTGGGTTTATAAAAAGAAACTCTGTACTTGGTTGTGATTCTTCCATTTTTAAATTGAATTACAGTATTGATTCAGGGTTTTTTTCCTTCTTACAATGCCTTGCTCGTGATAAAGGAACTTCCATAAAAACTCTGACCAACTTCCAAGTACATTTAAAACTAATGTACTTGTTTTAAATTTTGTTCCCAACAATGGATGTTTTATTTTCTGCCCACTATAATTTGTGATGATTAATTGTCTATTCAGTTATTGGTTCTTACTCATAATAACTACAAAGGTGTAATTTGTAGTAAAGCATCCTTTGTTCCATCATTCTTTTGTTCTTTCCTTTATTTTTATCTTTTATTTTCATTATCTTTCATTCCGGGAAGTAGATTTGATTAGTCTCCTATGGCTGCTGCACCCACAAACTTAGTGGTTTAAAATAACACAAACTAAAAATAACGTAATTTGACCTACAATTCTGGAGGCCAGAGGTCTTGACAGCAATGTGTCAGCTCTTTTGGAGGAACTAAGGGAGAATCCATTCCTTTCCTTTACCAAGAGAGCTGTCCACATCTCTTGGCTCACAGCCTCCCCTCCAGCAATGGCACCACTAGGACCTCTGCTTCCATTATCTCCTTCTTCAAAGGACACTTGTGATTACAATGGACCCACCTGAAAAAGCCAGAATAATCTCTCCATCTTAAAATCCTTAATATAATTACATCTGCAGAGTCCCTTTGCTGGGTAAGGTAACATATCCACAGGTTCTGGGATTAGAACACGGACAACTTTGTAAGAACATTGTTTCACCTACCACATACACAGAAGGCACCAAATGATCATATCAGAAGGTAACAATTTCCACTAGTGTGAACTGCCATTTTTTTTTTTTTGCGGTACGTGGGCCTCTCACTGCTGTGGTCTCTCCCGCTGCGGAGCACAGGCTCCAGACATGCAGGCTCAGCGGCCATGGCCCACAGGCCCAGCCGCTCCGCGGCATGCGGGATCCTCCCAGACCAGGGCACGAATCCGTGTCCCCTGCATTGGCAGGCGGACTCTGAACCACTGCGCCACCAGGGAAGCCCTGAACTGCCATCTTATTGAGACAGATGATGTAATGGTGTTGCAATCATCAGCAATGTTCTCTTGGACGGAAGGAAATGGAAGTCACTTACCTGCCTCTAGAGAGTCGTTGGTTCACTTATGCATGAGTCTTATTGAACAATAACCTGAAGCAATGGAAGAAGTTGTCTCTTCGCAAGAAGCTTAAAATCTAGTATAAGTAAAAAGGTATACAAATAAGTAATTATTAGAAAAGGCAATGTGGTAAGTGCCCTAGGAGTTGAATCTAGTGCATCAGGAAATAGGGGACAAAGAGAGCACACTGATCAGGGTTATCAGTTATCAGTTATACCTGTTATCAGTGAAAGCCTTATTTTTTAAAAATTTATTTGGTAAGTACTTATGCAGCTCTTACTTTATTCCAGACATCAATCTACATATTTTCAAAAATTACTCAATTAATTCTTATGACAACCCTCTGTGAAATTTATTATTATTATTATTATTATCCCAATTTCACACATGAGGAAACTGAAGAACAAAAAGGTTAAGAAGCTAAATAAAGTCATACCTAGAAGGAGATCTGAGCCCAGGCAGTCTGGCTCCAGGTTCCCTTTCTTAACCACTACCCTAAGCTGACTCTCAGAGAGAGCCACTAGGGCCAGACTCTTTCAAGTACTATATTAAAAGGTTTGTGAGTGGAGAAGACAAGGAACATTCTGGGTTATAAAAACCGGCTTATCTGAAGGCAGGAAAGCAAAGAAGGACACAGCTGTTCAGCTAACTATCATAGCTCAGTTATCTTGAAGAGTAAGGAGATACATAGCTGTATGTAATTTGTACCCATACATTTAAAGATGAGTAAAACTCCAAATCATTGGGCCATGCCACCTACCCCAGGGCATCTTAAGCTTTCAAGTCACCTTAACCTGAATCTTGAGTTGAGCATAAATATGAAGCCCATAAAATCTTGGTTTGAGGAATTTTGGTTTACTAGCAATTACCTGTCAGGGTATTTAGATAATTTCAGGTCTGGAAATGTCTCTCTCAGTTCTTGGGATATGTTTTTCTCATCATAAGAATTACTAAACAATATATAGCTTCATGACAACAAAGGGCAAAACAGTAAAGTGGTAAAGAGCTTCAGAATCAGACACACCTGGATTTGAATCATAACTCTACTAGTTGCTAGTTATATACAACATATTTGCCTCCTTTAGGCTAAGTTTCTTCATCTGTAGAATGGAGGTAAGAGCAATTACTACTTCTTCAAGTGGTAGTTATAAATATTAAAGATTGCATATTGAAACACATAATACAGACTATTAATTACTCAGTAAATGTTAGCTACTATTACTATTATCAGCCGATCATCTGATTTTTATATTGACATTATGTGGCAGGAATTGGACTGTGAGGTATTCATAACACAGCAAACTGAAAATTTCAATGTGTAAGAAAGCTTAGTTTTGAACAATGATAAAAAAGGCAGCAAGGTACAGCAGTTAGAAAAATAGATTTTGGAATAAGACAGACTGGGTTGAACTTCTAGCTCCATGACTTGCCATACTTACAGCTATCTGACTCTGAGTGTGTTAATTAGCTTTCCAAATCTATTCTTACCATCTGAATAAAATAATACAAATAATATCATATACTCAATGCATTACACATATAAAGAAACTAACACACTGCCAGAAACACAGTAGATACTCAAAAAATATTAACCTTGTTTAACAATTCTAACTGGATTCCTATTATTTCCTTCTAAACGTTATTTGTGATAAAAGCTAACAAAGGTAGAAGAATAGCACATTATTGGCATATCAATGTTAGATCAACAATTTACTAATGGTTACAAGATAACACATCATTTAGATATTTTACAGTGGGCCACAATATCTTTTTGACAAAAGAAAATCTTATATTGCATTTTCTTTTTAATTACATATGTTTATGCCTGAATTCACCTATTTAGTTTTGATGAAAGCAGTCAAATTGATCAGTGTTTGGGAACAACTGTTTCTAAAAGATACAAACTTAAAATGGTATAGTATCCAATTTCATTAAAAAAAAAAGAACAAAATAATGCCATTTGCAGTGACATGGATGGACTTAGAGACTGTCATACTGAGTGAAGTCAGACAGAGAAAGACAAATATTATATGATATCACTTAAATGTGGAATCTAAAAAATGGTACAGATGAAATTATTTACAAAACAGAAATAGACTCGTAGATATAGAAAACAAACTTATGGTTACCAAGGGGGAAGGGGGGGTAAATTGTGAGAATGGGATTGACATATACACACTACTGTGTATAAAATAGATAACTAATAAAGACCTACTGCATAGTACAGGGAACTCTACTCTATACTCTGTAATGACCTATATGGGAAAAGAATCTAAAAAAGAGTGGATATATGTATATGTATAACTGACTCTGTTGAACACCCAAAACTAACACAACATTGTAAGTCAACTATACTCCAATAAAAATTAATTTAAAACAAGAAATTGGAGTTTTAGAACTTACTTACATATTTTAATTAATAGTTACTGACTGAATCAAAGAAATCCGTTTGGAAAATTTAGTACATTTCCTGGCATTGTTCTTGGGTCATTATTTACTAAAGATGCACTTTTACAGCAGGAGGGGAAATTATTATAAAGTTAATTGATAAACTAAGCATTTCCGCCAGAAGGAAAGAGCTGATTTTACAACTGCAAATGGGTCTGAAAAACTTAAAGCACATATTCAGGGAGTCCCAGATTTACACGTACAGCCTCCCTGATACCAATACTTTTAGCTAGCATTTATTGAGAACTTTTAGTGCCAAGCACTTTAAAAGAAGTAGAACATTTAACTGACAAATTAAGACCTATGAGAGTTAATCTCACACACACCCATTTTCCAGATGAGTAAACTGAGGTTTGTATGAGTTAAAAAGTTTTGTTCAAGTCATATCATTGGTGAGTGGCAGATGTGGGACTTGAATTCAGGTATGACCAATTCTAAATACCATATTTTTCACTTCTGTTTTTAATATCTTTACAGATAACCCCAGAAAATAATCTCTCTATAGATAATTACAGAAAATAACTTCTCATATGCTTTCTATAAATATTATTTTTATCTTTCAAAGCACATCATATGATGTTCCTTACTTCTATCCTTGCCCCCTTCTCCATCACCAGGATGCCCTCATCACTGTTATAGGCTGGGCTCTTCTACTCCTCCCAACTCCACAGCCTCTCAACTATGGCACCCATCCCATTCAACCCCTTGCTTGACTACCTTTACTCTTTCACTGCATCCATGCTGTACTGTATGTCTGGAGGAAGGTGTCCTGGGATAAAAGAGCAGAGTAGGCAATTCCTACTTTCTCCACTGCAAGCTCCAACACACTAATTTTGGATGCTATATAGCAACTTTGATAAAATGACTAGTATGTACAGTCTAGTATATTCTCTGAAAAAGAGATTTTCAAAATTTCATTTCATACATTTACATACTCAAAAAATTCTCTGCTTTTCCATCAATTTTTTCATCATTTTTTATTTAATTCCAAGAGATAACTATACTAGAACCAAAGGAAGGAGACTTTTAAATTTTATCTTTTTCTTTATAGCTTTTAACACAAAACCCATTAAGAGAGAAAGAAAAAAATGATCAATAAGTAGTGTTTATTGGTGACTAGAGAATGGATCAAATGTTTTAATATTCATTTCCTGTAGAAAGTCTAGGATGATAAGGAGTCATGGAGAAAAAGAGGAAGGAAGACAACTCTTAGAGTGAGAATAAAGGTTAAACAAGTTAGAGAGCAAAGGAGAAAGGAAAATGGAAAATATGAAAGATTGGAAAGCAGAAAATATAGCAGATTTGAAAAATACAGAAGACAAAAAAATTAAAAATATGGAAGACTTGAAAGCAGCAGACAACTTCCAAAGGAATAATATAATATACCATTCCACAGACACTGGATGCATCTATTATCACTATCCACCAGATCCCAAATTCAAATCTCAGCTCTTCCCTTTACAGGCTTCCAATCCTGCAGGCTGTGAATCTTTCTAAGGGCCTCAGCTTTATGCTTTAGAAAGTTTCAGTAAAGACCAAATGAGACAACATTTTGTGCACTTTGCAAACTGGACCTTGAAAAGGGATATGGTTACATGCCAGGAGGTTCAAAAAACAGCAGGATAAATATAAGACATGTCCATTGAGTGACAATCTATTTAAAATATTGTTTGTACGTTAAAAAAGACATCCATATTTGGAAGTAGCAAGCAAATTCCACTTTTTTTTCAGATGCCACACATAACTTTAAAAAAGTTAATGCATATGAAGTAGTCCAAATAGTGCTGACCTAATAAGCACTATTTGTTACCTTAGAGAAAATTAAATGTCCTGTGAGCTTTTCAAAAGCATTAGAAGTTTCACGGCAAAATACATTTCAGAAACATTGTATGTTGTATCTTACAATGCATATTAATGCACATTAACATTAAAGGCATTGAAGAATCCTACAGCAAGAAAACTTGTTTAATTCATTCAACTCCAACATTAATCAATATATTTACTCCTGAAATTCTACTTTTCTTTGGAATACCTATTAATAACTCTGTGAATACTAATGGTCCAAGGGAAAACTTTTAGTTAGCTGTTCCGAGACCTTTGCTCACCAGCTACCATAAATACTCCTCTTTCTCTGGGAACACACAACTGGAATTCTCAATAAATATCTTATACAGAACTTTTTGAACATAACTCACATGTAAGGTAAGAACAATTTTTATGACATGATTTTTCGAAGAGTTGGATCCTTTCATACCAATCTATGACCAAAATGGGAAAAAGACAGCTTTACATAAATTTCCTATATGGAAGTTGACATATAGAAAGATTAAATAGCTTCAGTTTTATATGTAATTTATAATTTTCCTCACAAACTGCAACAAACATTTTTTGAAAAATTAAGTGCCTCATTCAGATCCTGAATGATTATACAAGGGTCATTGTATAATCATTTATGCAATGTCATTATTCAAGGTCATTTATAAAACTATTAAAATAAATCCTGTTATTTAAATACAATATATGTAATTTTGTTATTTCTCTGGAAACATTAACCAAGAAACTTCTGAAGTCTTTAAAGTTCCTATCATTTTCTTTTTTTAAAATTTTTATTGGAGTATAGTTGATTTACCAAGTTGTGTTAGTTTCGGGTGTACAGCAGAGTGAGTCAGTTATACATATACTTATATCCACTCTTTTTTAGATTCTTTTCCCATTATAGGTCATTACAGAGTATTGAGTAGAGTTCCCTGTGCTATACAGTAGGTCCTTATTAGTTATCTATTTTACACATAGTAGTGTGTATATGTCAATCTCAACCTCCCAATTTATCCACTCACCCTTTTCCCCCTGGTAACCATAAATTTGTTTTCTACCTGTGACTCCTATCATTTTAATAGTCACTGCTTATGTAAGGACAAGTAGAGGACAAGAAAAGTGCACTGAGATGAGTTTATAGGGCATTCACATAAGCTCACTATCTGACTAAATGAGAGAAAAAAACCCACTGTGAATTATTTAAATTCTCACCTCATCACCTCATCAAAATCATACTCTACTAACATAAATGGAACTTACAGAATAATCAAAATGGCAAATACTGAATCTTCCATTGCAGAAGTTATACTCTCCTTCATAAAAAATATGTTTGAACTGATAATGCCAAGTGAGAGTTTGAGCACATAAATTAACATGTTGGTTAATTTTTTTTTAAATGTTCAGATGTTTCGTACTTGAATATACCAGTTTGCATGAAAAAATGTCAATCTCAACATTCTTATAATCAATTATACAAAGAGATCTTTATGTTTTGTATGTTAATCACCATGAATGACATCAAAGCAAAATTTTCCATTTAAGCTTTATGGTTAGATAACAACTTAATTGTCACTGTAAAAACCTGCAATTTTACAATCTCCTGAGATACTGGTTATTAATTACTTTCTCTGATTGCATTACTTCCAATGAAAACAATCATTCAGGCAATGCTGGTTTTAAATATTTAGTAATTCAGGTGTTGTAGCTTAAACTTCCTCTATGAAAAAATGATGTTAATTCAATGGAATTAGATTCCACATATAAATGAGATCATGTGTTTTTTTTTTTTTTCTTTGTGTCTGGCTTATTTCACTTAGCATAATGCCCTCCAAGTTCATCCATGTTGTTGCAAATGGGAGGATCTCTCTTTTTTTAAGACTGAATAATATTCCTCTGTGTGTGTGTGTGTGTGTGTGTGTGTGTGTGTGTGTGTGTGTGTCACAATTTCTTTATCCATTCACTGAGGGACACTCAGGTTTTTTATCATGAGCAATGCTGCAATGAACATGGGAATGCAAATATCTCCTTGTGGTACTGATTTCATTTTCTTTGGGTATATACACAGAAGTTGGACTGCTGAAATATGTAAAAGCAGAGAGTAGAATTGTGGTTACCGGGGGAGATGTTGGTTAAAGAGTACAAAGTTGCAGTTATATAAGATGAAGAGATTTAATGTATAGCATGATGACTAAAGTTAATAATAATGTATTGAATACTGGAAATTTGCTTAAATTTACCTGAATATGTAAATTTCAGGTGCTCTCATCACACAAAAAAACGGTAACTTCATCAAGAGATAATATGTTAATTAGCTTGGCTGTAGTAATCATTTCACTATATATATGTATATCAAATAATCATGTTGTATACCTTAAATATATACAATTTTTATTAAAAAAATAAAATACACTAAAAGATGGCAGGTTTTTTGGATTCAATTCTCTGGCAACAATGTACTCATTTTAAAATCATCACTATATGATTGGAATCAAACAAAGAATAACTTTAGAAAAAAGACTTCAATGGGTTTAGGAAAACAAATTGTTTTTAAGCACATCTGAAGGATCCATTCACATTCAGTCATTTAAAGTCCTAATCATTCTTCTTACATCCTTCCACCTGCATTATAAGTTAGTTTCCAATCTGTCAATATTGATTTGGTCCAACTGGAAGGAGTTATAGATTTAATTAAATAAATTAACTTTTTATTTCTAAAATTCAGACTTGGTAACAACTCAGATTTTCATTCTTCTTTATTATTTCCACATAAGAAGAACCTGGCACATGTGTTCCTTATATTAAATATATATTATGTGTTAATTTGTTTAATTATTATTATTCTTGAGAAAGTTTTCAAAACACAGTATTATGTACTTCAAGCAATGACTGAAGTACTAACTTCTTACATATAGCATTAAAATCTATCAGGACAGGTCACAGAATCTTACAAATTAATAGCTATTTTACACTCAGAAATGCTAGAAATAAAGCAGTTCATAATAAAATGTTATAATACTCTAACAATAGCGATTGACATTAAATATATTAAATTACGTGCCTCATATTTGAGAATGTATTTCAGAAAATGCAGGATAAGGAAAATTCCTATGATAAATCTTGTCACCTCTACTTAAACCTAAGATTTTCCTCAAAATATGATTACTAAGATTAATCTCAAAAAGTATATTAGCTCTAAAAATAAAAAATTAAACATTTGAATCACACTTCTTATTGTAGTAAGAATATTTAACATGAAATCTACCCTTCCAAAATTTTCAAGTGTACAATACAGCATCGTTAACTATAGGCACAATGCTCTCTAGAGACCTTAACCGTCTTGCAGAATTGAAACGCTATGTTCGTTGATTAGCAACTCCCCACATGCTGCATGATTCCATTTACATGAGGTGTCTAAACTGGTCAAACACGCAGAGGCAGAGAGTAGGCTGGTGACTGCCAGGGGTTGGGGATAAGGGGAAACAGGCAGCTGATTCACCTATTTTTAAAGTACAAGTTGAATCGTAGTACAATTGAAACATTCTTCTGTCTTCTCATTTTGTTTAACCTTCACTGCCTCTATGAAATTTGGTGAAACAGTTTCCTATCCTGGTCCTGAAGGGGTATCCTTATTTGGGAGTATCCCTATGCAGTTGACATGTGCCCAACAGCTTTGGTGGGAGAGCTGAACATGGGTCACATCTTCCACTAGGGTGTGCTGGGGGAAGACTGGAGCTGGGGATAGAGGAGCTAGAGCCAGAACCAGGTATGAGCTAGGGCTTTCCTATGCTCAGAGCCTGCCACCACCCTATCATGGGCTGGGTTGGGTCCCAAGGTGCTAAAGCAGAAGCCCTGAGGGTCGGGTCCAAGCTGGTTCCATTCCTACTAAGTGTGTGTTCTCCCTCCTTCCAGCAGAGAGGAGCAGTGCTTGAGGGAGAGGGACCAGAGCAGGTGACCAGTGTGGGCAGGGGCATGTGCTGGGGCAGTCTGGGTCGACAGTCAGAGCCCGGGAAAGCTCGCAATCCACTGCCTCCTCGAGCACCAGTAATGGCTGCCCTCACCCCATTTAGATTAATTGCAGGTTCCTAGCCAGCTCTGTTCCCCCTAACCTTGCACCCTCCTTGGCAACAGCAGCCTTCACCCTAGTGGGGAGCTGCTCCAGAGGAAGAGGGGCTGGAACAAGTGCTCAGCATGGGCCAGAGCATGTGGTGCGGTGGTTGTGGGAAACTGGCCAAGGCCCAGACAGTTTCAACCTGCTTCTCCTGCCTTGGTCCCAGGAGTAAGCAAGTGTGTGTGCTTGCTCTTCATGAGAGAAGTCTAGATTTCTTACAGACCTCCTGTTAGTCCCACTGGTTTTCACAGCACCTAAGGGGATTAGTCTTGGCGGTGTTGAACCGCAGGGTAAGATGCCCAACATGTGGTTCAAACCACTCACTCTCCAGGGAGGATCTCAAGACAAAGTAATCCCCCTCCTTCCTCTTCTGTCTCCTCCTAGGGGCACAAGCCCTGTACTAATCGCTTCTCTTTCTTTCCTACTGAACTCTGTGTGGATCTTTCTTTATAGCCTTGGTTATAGAAGAGTCTTTCTGACAGTCTCCAGTTTGTTTTCAGTGAGAATTGCTCCTCATGTAGATATATTTTTGTTGTGTTCATGGGGAGAGGTGAGCTCAGTGTCCTCCTACTCCACCATCTTGATCTCCTCTTCTAAAAGTTCCATTTTAGAGAGTGTCCACACTGGTGTACTATTGGAGGTACCTGAAGAAACTTTACAGCATGGGCCTATCAATGACATTTTCAGATTTCATTGGGGTTCAACTATTGAAATACATAATATACCCAACACCGGAAATTAGAAAATGATAAAGAGGGAAAGTAAGCAAGGGATCATAGAAATGATAAAGAATCCATATTATAATTGTTTATATTCTGCATTAAATTGTCAAGTTTATAGCATCTTTCTAGCCATTTTATAGAAGTTCATGTAGGAAAAAGAACTTATCATTTTGTAAACAAGCTGTTAAAATCAAAAAGGAAACAAATTCCATGAGCAGTAACAAAGCTGAGATAATCACAGAGTACAACACATTAAAAATTCATGATTCTATAAAGCTTGTGAGAGAGAAAGTAATAAATGAAGTAATGACAAAAACCTATAGTGAGCTATTACTCCTGTAACGATGCCTTAGTGACCCTCTAATAAGTACTTAATTTGTTTCTTGGCAGGAGAACCCTGTTGGAAAGCCTAAGGTGATATGGTCAAAGCAAGATGAACAAAAAATTGCCTTTTAATAGCTACCTAATGAACCCTGCATGACTTTAAAACACTGAAATAAACTTTACTGTTTCATATTGCTGTTTTCCTATTCTGAATTCCAAAACTAAAGTAACAGTGCTACTTTAATAACCTTGTCATCTACATCTTAAAGAAACATTCTTTCATCTTAACTCCTTACGCTGAACAGAATGTGTGAATAACTTTAAGATACACTACTTAATATGGCTTAATATGCCTGAACATAATGGCAAATTTTACTAAATTAACAATTAATGAGTATTGGTTTTACATGAAGCACTTAATATTTTTGGATGCATACATTAATTATCTTCTATATTTATCATGTTCTACCATTCTTTCTCTAATTAGGATATATCTTCAAAGAATCTGAATGCTTAAGGAAATATAACTCTTACTTTTTTGTTTAATACTTAACTAAGGAAACTACAAAGAGTGCTATATACTTTTGTACACTTTTGATACTGTTTGTCCTATGATTTTACTTACATTCACTTCTTTTAACTGCTGTTGCTTCTGAAAAATTCAAACATCCAGCAACTCTGAATTAAGCCCATTATTAGGGCTTGATGTGTATGTTAGAAGGGTCTGTATTTAACTGAATTATTTTCAAAGCCAATCTTATCTCTCTTCCCATGGTCCATGGATAAGAGCCCAAGTGCCCTACAATAGTCTACCTTTGTCAGAGAATCTCAGTAAACTAGTTTCATACGCGCTCCTGATACTTTCTGATCAATCTCACTAAACGTTATTGCAAATCCTTTGTAGCTATATCTAAGTAAACTCTTGATTTTTACCAGGTGCTTCTTTAACTTGGTTTTGTCACTTCTGAAAGTCCCTGCTGGTGTGAAAGCCCACAGCTGCCTGTCTGCTATTAGTTTCTCTTTACTTCAAGTATTATGAATACAGATCCATACACCCTACTGTCAACAAAAAAATTAATCTATTGTCGATCTAAGAAAGAAATGAAAATTTTTTATTCAAGCCACTTTAGAGAGTCAAGAGATAAACTTGTGAAAACTCATAAATTATAGCTGTGTCAGAGGAAGATCATGGATAAAGAGAAAGAAAAAGATGAGGAATAGTTATAAAGCAATTTATAATTAATTCAAAGATTGGAGGGTCATGAAATGTTGACCAGGGATTATAAGTAAGTTTCACTTTTTAACTGAATCAATATCATAGCCCATTCCCAAAGAAACCATAACAAAGACCAAATTGAAATTCATTTTTGGTTGAAAGTCCAATACAGTCTTAGATCCATAACCATTCAAATATATTTAAGTATCATATAAAAAAAGGCTTAATGTTATTTTCACTTAATTAATTGTATTCTTACTTAAATAAATTATTATAATGAGAAAATAAAGAGTTCAGTCCTGGAATATTCCTTAATATCCTCCAAGAAATACAATATTTAACATCAATAGTAATCCCAAATATAAATCACCTCTTTACAGGGGTGGGTCCTAAATTTGGAACTGTGCCTTATTTTTTCTGAAAGTATAGTTCAATCATTTATAGTCAGTTTTTTTGTATAGTAAAATGTATAGTAAATGTACAGTAATGTAAATGTAAATGTATAGTAAACGTATAGTAAAAAGGAGCTTATAAACAATGGCATACTGCCTGGAGGCTTTAAAAAGGAGTCTTCTAGACTACGGAACAGATTATATGAGTGAAATTTCATTAACAAGAGAAAGCATTTTAGGACCCTTTAAGGCTTTCAGTAGTGCATAAAAAGTTATTTAGAAACTAGAAACCACTTCTGCATCTCATTTACCTAACTGATGAGAGATAAATGAGCTTAGCATTTAAGCCTTGAGGTATTTTTTTTTGGCACATGAACCGAGTCTAACTCTCTTAAAAGACAAGAGAATCATTAGCTTTCTGCTACTACCATGCCAGCAGCAGTCACTAACCTTTCCTACCATAAATACTTTGAGAAATAGTAATAGAACAATTATCATGATTCTCATGTCTGATTTAGTATATTTTTGTAAATCTAAACTAGAAACTCTGTAAATGGTAACACTTTATTAAGTGTAAACAGGATACTATTATTTATTAAAAATGTCATTAAATCTCACTCTGGTAGTGTGAAAATAATTCATACTGCCTCACGGGAGGTCGTTTTTATGAAGCAAGCTGAGAGATAAATATTCTGTAGATTGCTTTAAAAACAGATGAAAATTTCATCTGCTGAGAAGGGTGAAACATCACCACCATTTGGGCAAAGTTAAAATCAGACTTGAGGCTATTGCCAAGACCAGAATCTCCCTTGCTTATACAAAAGCTGCTGATAAAATGTCTACTTTTAAAATGAGATGGAATTAACATTAATATGAGAATGCATTCCAATACTAGGAGTATGATTGCTGTGCTGTATTGTAAGTCTGTGTTCAGCTTTGTAACAAACTCTCAAACTGTCTTCCAAATGGTTGTACTGTTTCCATTTTCAGCATTGATAGATAAGAGTTCTTATTGTTTTATATCCTCACCAGCAATTGGTATATCCTTTAGTTTTTTTTAAATTTTAGCTATTCTAATAGGTGTATAGTAGTATCTTATATTTTTAAATTTGCAATTCCCCAGTGACATGTGATGCTGAGCACCATTCTTATGCCTATTTGCTATCTGTATATTTTCTTCAGTAAGTTGTCTCTTTTAGTGCATTTTCTCATATTGGGTTGTTTCCTTATTGTTGAATTTTAAGAGTTCTTTGCATATCTTGGATTCAAATCTTTTATCAGATATGTTTTATAAATATTTTCTCCCATTTGTCATTTATCTTTTCAACCTCTTAACATTGTCATTTTCAGAGCAGAAGTTTTTAATTTTAATAAAGTTCAACTTATAATCTTCTTTCATTCATAGATCATGATTTTGGTATTCTAAGAACTCATCACTGAACCCAAGGTGACCTAAACATTACCCTATATTTTCTTCTGGAAGTTATATAGTTTTGCATTTTACATTTAGGTTGATGATCCATTTTGAGATAATTTTTGTAAAATAGGTAAGTTCTTTGTCTAGGTTCACTTTATGCATATGGATTCTCAAGTGGTCCAGCACCATTTGTTGAAGATACAAATTTTCTCTATTGAATTACCTTTGCTCCTTTGTCAAAGATCAGTTGACTATAGGTGTATTTCTGGACTCAATTCTCTTCCATTGATCTACGTGTTTAATCTTTTATCAAAAACTATGCTGTTTTATATTGCCTTGAAATTGAGTAGTGTGAGACCTCCAACTTTCTTCTTCTTCAGTACTTTGTTGACTGTTCTAGGTCTACTGCCTTTCCATATAAACATTAGAATCCACTTGTTGATATCTGATAAATAGCTTCCTAGTATTTTGATTGAGACTGCACTGAATCTATAGAGCAAGTTGGGAAGAACTGACATCTTAACAATATTGAGTCTTCTAATTCATGAATACAGACTCTCTCTCCACTTATCTAGGTCTTCTATGATTTCTTTCATCAGAATTTTTTTTAGTTTTTCCCATATAGATACTGACCATCTTTTCTTATATTTATAACTTATTTCCTTTTTTATACTATTATAAATGTCTTTTTCTTAACTTCAAATTCCTATTGTTCATTGCTAGTATATAGGAAAGCAATAGACTTTTGAACATTAACCTAGCATCCTGCAACCTTGATGTAGTCATTTATTAGTCCAAGGATTTTTTTGTCAATTCTTTGCAATGTTATACATAGCTGACTATGTTATCTGCAAATTGAAGATATTATTTCTCCTTTTCCAATTCCTATGATGCCATTTATATATTTTCTTATTGCACTAATTAGAACATTCAGGATAATGTTTGATAAGAGTGGTGTGAGAGGATACCCTTGCCTTTTTCTGGGTCTTAGGGAAAAAGTGTTCATTCTTTCACAGTTAAGCATGATGTCGGTTGTAGGTCTTTTGTATATATTTGTTATCATCTTGAGGACTTTCCCCTCTATTCCTAGTTTTCTGGTATTTTTTATCATGAATACATGTTGGATGTTAAAAGCTTTTTCTACATGAATTGATATGATCATGTAATCTTTCTCCTTTAGCCTGCTAACATGATGGATTACAACATCTTTAAATGTTGAATCAGCCTTGAATATCTATAATTATTTTAATACGTTATAGAAATTAATTTGCTAACTTTTGTTAAGGATTTCTGAGCCTGTGTTCATGAGAGATATTGCTCAGTAGTTTTTGTTTCTTGTAATGTCTTTATCTAGTTTGGGTATGAGGGCAATGGTGGTCTTACTGAATATGTTAGGAACTGCTTCCTCTGCTATAATTTCCTGGAAGAGATCATTATGAAAATATGGTATTATTTTTTCCTTAAATCTACTATTCAACAATGAAACTATCTGGGCCTGGTGCATTCTTTTTTGGAAGATTATTAATTATCGATCTAATTTCTTTTAATAGTAATAGAGCTATTTAGGTTATCTCTCCTACTGTCAGTTTTGTTAGATTTTCTTTTAAAAAATAAGTTCCTTCACTAAACTATCAGATTTGTGGACATAAAACTGTTGGTACTATTCCTTTATTAGCCTTTTAGTGTCTATGGGATCAGTAGTGATGGCCCCTCCTTCATTCCTTGATACTGGCAGTTTGTATAACTTCTCTCTTTTTTCTTTTGGTTAGTCTGGTTACAGGTTTATTAATGGTATTTATCTATTCAAAGAACCAGCTTTTGCTTTTGTTGATTTTACCTATTTTCTTGGTATGCCTTATAACATTTTGCTGAAAGCCAGACATGTTGTATAAGATTATGGGAACATTTTTATGGCTTCAACAGCTTCTGCTCCAGATATGCAGGTCTCAACTATGACTTTCTATAAAGACCTGTCTCTTCAGATTTGGGGATGGTGATTTGCTCTGAAACCTCAATTCTCTGGTGGGACCCAGAAAAGTCATTGGTTTTCAGTTTGTCAAGCTTTTTCTTATTGTAAGGACAGGAGTAATAACATCTAAGCTCTTTTCATGTTGAAGCTGAAAGAGGAAATGCCCTCTTTTTAATGAAAAGAAATTCTTAGAAAATTTGTTCTATAATATTTTAAGGAGATCAATGATTATTTCAGAAACAGAACTATTCATTTATTAAAATATCCACTGACAAAATCAATGTCTCAATCCTTTCATTGATGAAGTATGTCTGTGTAAATAAGGGAGGTTGATCACTGGAAAGTCTGATTATGTAAGTGCCTTGTTCGTACTAGGAAATTAATAATTTATTATTAATATTTTTAATTTTGAATTATTAATAAAAAGGTAAGAAATAACACCAAAATCATTATCTACAAAAGAAAAAACATTGACAAGTAGGACTTTACTAAAATTTAAAACTTCTGCTCCACAAAAGATGCTATAAAAAGGATGGAAAAACAAGCCACACTGGGAAAGACAGTTTCAAAACATACATCTGATAACGGACTTGTATCCAAAATATACAGAGAACGTCTAATACTCAACACTAAGAAAATAAACAACCCAGTTTAAAAATGGATAAAAGATCTGTATAGATAGCTCAACAAAGAAGATACACAGATGGCAAATAAGCACATTAAAAGACGCTCAATATCATATGTCATTAAGGAATTGCAAATTAAAACAATGAGATGCTACTATACACTAAAATACAGAACACTCACAAACCCAAATACTGGTGAGAATGTGGAGCAGCAAGAATGCTCACCCACCAATGATAGGAACCGATAATGATACAGTCACTTTGAAAGACAGTTGTGTAGTTTCTTACAAAGTTAAACATAATCTTATTTGCACTGTATGATATAGCAAACTAATTGTTGTCTGCAGCTTGGTACATGTCCTTTCACTTCTTCTAGTTGTAGTGATGGATCCTCCTCCCTCCATCCCTTCCCTTTAATCTTAAACAGAATTCACAGGTGACAATAAATAGTTCAGTAACTGGGTACATCCCTTATGATTCATGCCTCTGAACTAGAGAGAGAAGGTTGAACTCAAGCACTGCTTCTTATAGCTCTTAATCTGATGTCAAATAGAAGCTTCACTCAGTTACCACCCTGGAAAATAGTCTAATATTCTGAAAGTGATTTTCTTCTTTCTTAGCTCCTGATATGTTATTTGACAAACTGCTGTAATGATAACCAAATGATTTCATAATCTTTATTGATAAGTATTCTTCAAGATCTAAGGGCATGTATTCAACTCCTACCCAAAATTAGACTAGGTGGCCTACTTCTACCATCACTTAAGATTTTCCTTGCCTTTGCTAGATGATTCTGAACACCCAAACATAGATCAAAAACCCATGAAGTTCTTAAAACAGTCCCTCTTTACTCATATGTTTGGATGCTGCAATGCATTTTCCCGGCAGAAATTCCCCAATCTGATTCTCTCTGGCTATAAAAATGAGGACATTTCCTCGCAATGATAGTCGAATTCCAGAGGAATGCCCAGTGGGATGGTGTGTTGTCCAAACCAAAGAGAATCCTGGCTAATGCCAAGGCCTGAGGCTATTTAAGAGAAAACATCTTATAATACAATTGGCAGTCCATAAAATTGAAGAAGATTACTCAGATTACATAATTCTGAATGTAAAATGACACCATGCAAGTAAAGTTCTAACTCTAAAGTTCTTTTTAAGATTCAAAAGGAAGAACAATTTTGATTTCAGAACAATTTTTCCAAGATAGATGACTCAGAATTTAATTTTGCATTTTTTAGCCTTTAGCCTTGATATAAGATTTGGTTGTCTTTTGTTGAAATCATTGAATAGATGTCCTTTTCTGAGCATGTCTGTGAGTAAGTGCAAGAGTGAAAAATACTCTCCTCCGATGTGAGGAAATTAACTTTTTTCAGTTACTATAACTTTTATCTCTTTCTTCTTAGCTCCAAATGTTTAAACTTTCTGTTGCCAAGGTTACTTTTTTTTTTTTTTTTTTGCGGTACACCTCACCGCTGTGGCCCCTCCCGTTGGGGAGCACAGGCTCCGCACGCGCAGGCTCAGCGGCCATGGCTCACGGGCCCAGCCGCTCCGCGGTACGTGGGATCCTCCCAGATGGGGGCATGAACCCGCGCCCCCTGCATCGGCAGGCGGACTCTCAACCACTGCGCCACCAGGGAAGCCCCCAAGGTTACTTTTTATTGGCTTTTGCTAGTACTTGATTCCCTTTCTCACAAGTATCTTTATGGCTTCTAATACTTCTCACCCATGTATATCTTTTTTGTCAGTGCTCATTCTCTGTTCTTTCTTTCAACAGATGCAACTTCTTAAGAATCTTCCCAGCAACAGTTTCTAAAGTCAAGCAATTTATTTACATGAATCATCATAATTTTAAATTCCTTCTACACACACTGAGGTATTTGAGGATGCTGCTGTAGACAATATTATATATTTGTGTGAGAGTAGCTTAAAACTTCACACTAACTGTACCTGGAAGTATTTTGGTTGAGACTAGCCAAAGCTAGACTTATTTAGAGCAAGCTATCAGTTACAACATACTCATTCCTTTTGATAAAGCATTTATATTTGAAATGGCTTTATATTTGAAATCCCAGGGAAATTTGAAAATTCCCCTGGGATGTCATCACTTCTTCATCTCCTCATAGTTTGATCAATGCTATTCACCACCTGAAAGGTTAATATCTTCCCAGCTCCTGAGCCAACAATTTTTTGCAAACTTAAACATATAAATCATCCTCAAAATATAGCTCAGAGGTTAAAACGTAAGGTCTGGGGTTGGAATGCATGGGGTTCAAACTTCAGATTGCATTTACTAGCTGTAAGACCATGAGCAAGCTATTCAGCCTCCTTGTGTCTGTTTCCCTATCTGATAATTGGGAAGGAATTAACATACAGTTTTGATGAGAGTTAAATAATCTGGTAAACATAAAGTGCTTAGAATAATGCCTAATACAAAATAAGCACTAATTTAAGATTATTTATTACTGTCTGCTCACGTAGTCAGTACTTGTAAGCTGTCTTATTTCTCTTTTGAGTTCTCAGTATGAACTCAAGCCCACCATCAAGTGAATGTCTTGAGTTAGTTTTCTCCAGTTCACTCACTTCAACTCCATCACTCTTCCTCTGTTTTAGGTTACTCCATAAGAATAAGAATGCTACCTTTCTGTGTGATTTATATTTTATTTAGTCTCTCTACTAATCCAGATGCCCTGAAAGGCCACGGCCCTGGGGACTAGTCGCTTGAACAATTCCTCATGGTTTACCTAATTTAAAAAGACTGCCTCCCTTCAGATAGCCTGGTACTAGCCTATTATATGTTTGCAGCCTGGTAAATTTTTATAACCAATTCTCTGCCCTGATTTTAGATTCTTTTGCCAACTTCTCACTTCTTATCTTGCTTATTCTAAGCATCCTTATTCTTAAACCATAATGCAAGGGCTATAGTGACAATCCTTGACTATTACATGTATTTATATTGAGGTATTAAAAGAGTTATGATGATTTAAGCAGCAAATAACAGAAAACTTAAGTCGAATTTCTTAACTAAACCAGAATATATTCCCTCATATACAAGAGATATCGAGTATAGCATTTCCAGGTTTGGCTAATTCAGTTGATCAACAGTGTCAAGGACCCAGGTCCCTTCTCTCTTTTCATTCTGTCACCCTTAGTGTGCTTGTTATTGATTAAAACCATTTCTAGAGAAGACATCTGATGGAAGAAAGTGTACTTTTGTTATACGTGTGATTCCTTTCAGTAATTGCCCCATATCTTACTGGCCATACCCAAGTCACCCCTAAACCATGCTTATTCTTAAACCAAGTCAGAGAATGAGAAAACTTCAATTAATTTAGACAAAACAGGATTTACTCTGAGTATATAGTGGTAGAGTGGAGGCCTGAACAAAATCTGTGCCTGTTAGTACTGAAACATAATAAATCATACCAAATTTATGTATTTAAAAAAACTTTTTTTTTTTTTTTACCTCTTACATTTACTCTAGGTCAGGAATTTGGCTTCAGTTGAACACTTTTGCCTCAGAATATATCCTGTGACTGTAGTCAGATGGCTTGGAACTGGAATAGCAAATGACTAAATTCACTGAAAGCTCTCTCTCTTCATATAATCTCAGGGCCTCTTTCTGTGGTTTCTCTACATGGTTAGTCGACATAGACTACTTTTGGCTTCCTCAGATCATGACAGCCTAGGCAGCTAGATTGCTCACATCAAAGCTTAGGGCTCCAAAGGTGAATGCCTCAGGTAGTTAGATGGACGCTGCACCCTTTTAAGGCCAGCCTTTAAATTAACATAGCATACTTTTGGCCATGCTCTCCTGGACACGTGTAATTCACAAAGTCTGCTCAGAATTAGGAGGGGAATTAACTTCTGCTTCTTGACATGGGTGTGGCAAGGTTCTAGAAACACACAGGAGATGAGAGATACTATGTAGCCACAGACAAAACCAGAAGGAGAACCCCCTTTTGGGTATTCTGCCATGAAAAAATTATTCTGCTTATCCTATGTGAATGGAAAGTAGGGTAGATTAGTTTGGGCAAAAATTCAATATCAGGAAATCTCTAGGTGAACCATTCATAGGAAGGGTCCCTGGGCCAGTCACAAGCTCCTAGGTTGAAAGATCTTCTGCATATTTGTTGAGGGAGAGAGAAAAGAAGAGAGGAAGTAACAGAGAAAGAAGAGGAAGGTTTTAGAAGTGACAGTGGAAGTGTGATGATGTTGCCAAGTAACTAATTTTTTTTTTCATAGTGTTGCTAATGGTTAGCCATCTGTGAGCCACTATCAGTCAAATGTTTATGACCATGCCTCAGGAGTGCCACAGATTCAACTAGCCTCTTTCTACTGTCTGTGCTCAAGTGATCTGTCCGTTAGAGCTTTTATCCAGCATTTATAGCTATGGAACACTGCCTGAAGCTGTGTTGTTGTGTGCCTTTAGAGAGTTTCTTCTTTATATTCTGATAGTGGTACTCTCAGCTCTACATACCATTTTAAAAATGAGCTAATATAGTTTAAAATGAGATGTGGCTTGGTAATTGAATGAAAGGATTTTGTGGTCATATTGTAAAGGACTTATATATTATCCTTTTCTTTCCAAGATTTAAAACAAGTGTTAAAGAAGGGAACGCCATGCCCAAGTCTGCAAAAAAGGATGAGTCAGAGAGAGTAAGAGATATCCAAGAAAGTTCAGTTCAGTGACTTGAAATAATTGAGAGAATTGGGAAAGGAAATCTGAACTGATAGAGCTATGGAGAAGAGAAGAGGGATTTCATAGTTAACAGGGGAAGTTTCAATTAATGACTTGATAGCTAAGAGATATGGATTGAAGCAAGGCATATCAAGGGTATTTGAGTTTTCAAGTATGGATACTTCCACTAATAATAACTTCATTGGTTCCATTTAAGGAAATAGTAAACACAGGAGGCTTTAGAGATTAATTTCATTGGCCTTCTAAATTGGTGTTAATAAAATCTATAATAGTGGATAAGATCACACATAAAATTATGTCTAACGGGTTAAAGGTCAAAGGTGGAACCATGGAATTTACCAACGGTTAGGGACAGAGCTAGAGGAAATCCAGAAAGAGAATAATTAGTGAGCTGAAGGGGGGAAATAGAAATAACATATAATAGTGAAGAATACTATAGTGGAAAAAAAGTTTGATCAATATTATTATGTTATAGAGCAGCCAAATTAAGTAGAAGGCAGTCACTGGATTTGATAATTACAAGTCTATTTTCTATCTCACTAAAATAATCAGATCAAAGTGAGTTTAGCAGCAAATTGGACACGAAAGAACTAGCAATTTCTTTAGACTCTTTAATGAAGTTTGTTTGTAGAAGGGAGAAAATGAGAGCACCTGCAATGCAGCATTGGTAAAGTGTATGTGAGAGTGTGTTTTGAGGACATGTTTGTAAATTGTACCTAAGAACAATATTCTTAGAACAGGTAGAAAAGGTGAACTTGAACTAAAAAAGGGTCAGTTCCTCCTGTGAGAGGAAAGAGATAGGGAGTGATAAAGATTGCTGGAGGAGAAGGCAGATGGATGCAAGTGGTTTTATGAGTATGACTGACATGCAGGGTTTAAGAAATTTGAAGAGAATGTAACATATCCACTGGATGATGTATAATTTAAACAAAAACTAAACTCCGCATGACGAGTCAAGGCATGGAGTTGGTTTGAAAAAAATATAATGTAACCACCGAAAGTAATGAAAATAAATCCCTATTTACTAGAATCTCTCAAATAATGTCAAAGGGTAAGAAACATATTTTCATTGTGCTGAAAATCTAAAACATTTTCATTTCTGTCATCATCGGTATCCTACCCTTGAATTACAAGTAGTTTCCTCAAAATCTCCCACTCCACTTACTCCGAACCCCTACTTCTTTTGCTTTAAGCCACTATTGCTCTTATTCCCTCTTGAGTAGACAAAGCCCTTCCCAGTGTCACTCTATTTACGTATCTTTCTCTCTACTTGTCCTAAATTTATCATGCTCTATTTATTATCTTAAAACTATATCACAAAAACCTAAAGAAACAGCTGGCACAAAGGGGATACTCACTAGATGTAGCTGGGGTGGAAAATCTCAATGGAAAACAATCAATTTTCCTGAACATACAAGGCAGAAAGAAAACTGAAAATGCAGATGTTTACCCTGTCACAGATGGGAAGGAAAGCCAAAGTTGCAATTGATCTGTTCATAATTTTCTGCTAGAGTTGCTAAAATATTGATGACTCTTGAAGGGTAATTCAAAGATTAAACTGTTCAAAATGTAAGCATATATGTTCCTAGAATCAATTACTAAAGTATTATATCATATTAAATTATCATATATCGCCTCATAAGTCCTACCACCTACCATCAGTATGTGTGGATGATGGAATTTTTAACCTCATGAAGGTGGTTGTAAAATTATATTATTCCCCAAGCAATAAGAGCTTCTGAAGTGTGTGATGTGTGCCAGATTCTTCTACGCATACTCCTGCAAACAACTCTAGGTGATATGTACGACTTTTTTTACTTTTTACAGATGAGAAAATGAAAGCATAAAGGTAAATTAGAAGAAATAAAGAACAGTAAAAATGATCTAAATTCATGATGCAGGAGTATGGTAAGCAGAATAATGTCCCGTCCCCAAAGACGCTGCTGCCCTAATCCCCAGAACTTGTGAATATGTCACTTACCATGTTACAAGGGACTCTGCATATGTGATTAAGTTTAAGGGTCTTGAGATGGGGAGATTGCCCTGGATTTTCCAGGTGAGCTCGGTGTAATCACAAGAGTCCTCATAAGAGGGAGACAGAAGAGTCAGAGTCACAGAAGGAGACGTGAATATTGAGGCAGAGGTAAGAGTGATGCTACCACAGCCTAGAGATATGTGCAGCCCCCAGAAGCTAAAAAGGGCAAGGAATGGATTCTCCCCTAGAGTCTCAGGAAGGAATGCAGCTCTGCTGACGACACTTTGATTCTAGCCCATGAGACCCATTTCATATGTCTGACCTCCAGGACTATAAGATAATAAATTTATGTTGTTTTAAGTCGCTAAGTTCTTTACTAAGAAGTCACTAAGTTCTTTACTTGTTACAGCAGCAATAGAAAACTAATACAAGAAAAGACAGGAATAGGGAAAAGAGTGAAGTCTTTGAGTAGCTGTGAGGGAATAAAGCACCAGACTAAGGGGACTGGCTTTTTTATTTGTCCTGGGGAAGGCCTTTTTTATCTTTGATCCCCATTAAATATATATATATATATATGGAGTTCAATAAATATTGGTGAATTACAAAAGGCTAGAAATGTCCCCCAAATAACAGACCATCTCTCTCTATACTGTGAAAAACGATTATATTTCTAAGACATGATGCTGAGTTGCCTACTCACAGTAATTTGCCTACCCTATTCCTTTTAAAACCTTGTTGCTACCCATATCATCTTTGAAAAAACTAAAATATTTCTGAAAATAGGGTGGAGGGAGATATAAATAAGTTACCAAAAGGACAGAAGGGCACCATCTACATGCCAGAGGTATCAAGTAAATTCTGAAAGTTACAGGGTTGAGGGCAGCAGATGGAGGGCGAGGCAAGCCAATCTGGAATTGGCCTTAAGTACAAGACTGTCTCCGGTTGGCATGTGGAACAGTCACCAGGAGAAAGCATGTATCTTTATACCTCTGGAGCAAAGCAGGGTGGGGTTGCATATAGAGATCCTGCTGGAGCTTCCTGACCATGTAAAGATCATCTAGAGCCGCGGTCCCCAACCTTTTTGGCACCAGGCACCTGTTTCATGGAAAACAATTTTTCTACAGCCAGGGCGGGCGACGGGGGAGATGATGCAGGTGGTAATGCAAGCAAAGGGGAGCGACGGGCAGCGGCAGATAAAGCTTCACTCACTCGCTTGCCCACCACTCACCTCCTGCTCTGCGGCCTGGCTCCTAACAGGCCACAGACTGCTAACGGTCTGGGACTCAGGGGTTGGGGACCCCTGATCTAGAGAAGGAACCTGCAGATGGCACTACTATACATGAGGAAAGACAGTATTTTATGATCCCCTTAGGATAGCTATCATGCCAGCCAAATCATGGTGGCCCTTCCCATCTAACTTGGTAATGACATAATAACGAGTAAAGACGACTCTTGACACAGATAGTAAGAGTCTCCCAATTAGCAGCTACCAGGGACACCGTACCTTTATTTCCTTTTGTCCGCTGCTTGATGCGTGCGTGGTTGAAGTAAGTCCAGAACGCACGTTGCATAAGCTTTCTTGTCTTCTCTCTATAGATATGAAAAAACACTCATTATATATTTGCATAGGCACAGAAGTGGCAAAAGTTTTTCTCTTTCCATATTTCATTATGAGCAGTCTGCATGATCTTTGGAAAAACTCACCATGATATTTCTGAGTGCTGAAAGCACTCAAAAGACTTCTTGCCCTTATGATACACTGCTTACCGTGGAGCCCTCCTTTTCTGGCTTCTGCCTACTTCCCCAGCATCAAAAGACCCTGACACATTATGCACTAGTAGTAACATGGAATAACTTTTATTTCTCCTCAAGTTTAAGGTTCTCTCATCTCAAGGCCTTTACACATATAGTCGTTCTCTCTGTTTGGGATTCTCTGTCTCTCCCACCCTCCAGGTCTCCAACCTTATAAACTTAGTATGGCTGATCTGGACACATTTCAGGTCTCAGCTGAGAAGTCAAATCCTCCTGAAGGTCTTCTCTGACCCACCACAAAGGAAAATGTGGTTGTGTCCCAGCACTATCCCATCACTGTGCTCTGTTCCACATTTTAGAAGAGCAGAAAAACATGAGTGCCAAAACTCCTGTTTGGGAGAGCACTATTTTTGGGCAAATAAATACATTAATAGGCTATGGTGTGGTGTTTCCCAAGAAATTAAAATTATCACTAAACTGTTATACAGGAATTTATGAGGGAAATTTATATTTTGTTTCTGAGAAAGAGAAGAGAGAAAAAAGTAAGAAAAAGAGGAGATCTAAACAGGGAGTGCAGTTAGATGACCCCCACTGTCATACATTTACTTGTCTGTATCTTAACATATACTAACATGTCTATGATAATTATCTCTGAAGTCATTATCAGGAATTTATGTTATTTTCTTCTTTATATTTTTGAAGATTTCTAAAATAAGCATATTTTTGAAATTAAAAAAAGAGTACTGGTTTATTTGTTTATTCATTCAGCATATGTGGTGGGCATCTACTAAGTGCCAGATACTTTTCAAAGCCCTGGAATAAAACACTGAACAGGAAATGCAAGGTCCCTGCTTTCAAGGAGCTTGCAATCTAGTAGGAAGTGTAGAAATATAAACTAAAAATAAGTAAAGCAATATCAGATAGTAAGATGCAATACATAATATAATAAAGGGATATACTGGGAAGTAAGTGGTCAGAGAAGGCCCTCTTCAGTGACAAGAAAGTATTGTTCATGTGAAGATATAAGGAAGAGACTTCCAGGAAGTGGGAACAGATAATGCAAAGTCCTGACAGTGGAAAATGTCTTGGCATGTTAGCGAAATAGACTAAAGAGCAATGTGGATGAAGTGTGATGACTGAGGGAGGTAAGATGGAAAGTATAGTTGTGTAGGAGCCCATAATTATGCAGGACCTTAGAGGCCAGGATAATGAATCTAGATTTTATTCTCCATGTAGTACTGATAGTAAATTTATTATAAACATTTTCCAATTTTACTAAGTATTCTTCTAAAATACCATTTTCATGGCTTCACATTATTCTATCATATGGATGTGCTAAAATTCAATTAATCATGCCCTTATTATTGGACATTTAGGCTATAAGCCTTGGCCAAAACCCAACTGGACTCAATGAGTGAAACAGAATGAATCCACCTCTTTACTGCTTCAATCAAATGCCAGTTAGTAGCAATTAGTATTCACTGAAGATGATATGTGACACCGGAAATTATAATCAGGTAAGAAATGTGCATTATTTTCTCTGATATAACTGATTTTGACAAATAATAAACAGTAGATGCTTACATTAATATCACGGCACGTTTTCAACTATCTCTGGAGATCTCTTACAAATCTAATAAGTGGATATGCTGGCATAAATAATGAAAATTTTAAAAGTGTTTTATTTGAAATAAATATTTCACAAAAAATATTCAAGAGGTAGCAAAGTAAACATGGCATACAGATTATTTGAAAGAATAATAGAGAAGACTTTTATATTTATAGTGGGACCAACCATTATTTTAAAGGAAGAATTATGTTGATAGGACATGTCCGTGGTCAGGGATCCTGTCCTACCTCTTCTAGATCGCTGAGGTTTGAAATGCATCTACAGTATCTACCAGTTCCTCTTCCTGCCTTCACCAGAATCCCCTGGAGCACAAGCCTAAGCATATTTTATGCCATAATCCCTTGATAGCTGGATTAAAGCTTATACGGATCCTTCTCAGAATACTGATTTCAGCTGAATAAAATTAAATACATAGGACTGTAAAGGAAACCAATTTTACTGAAATGTAGTTCTATCTATAGTTTTGGAACTCAGATGAAGGCCTAGATTATCAGCTCTCCATGAATGATTTCTAAGTTGCAGTACAAGACCTCGACTACCGTTAGCTCAGGTAAATATATGTGCAATGTAGAGCTTGTTTATGCTAGTAATAGGGGTGTGTGTGTGTGTGTGTGTGTGTGTGTGTGTGTGTGTGTGTGTGTGTGTGTGTGTGTTTATAAAAATTGGTCCCTCAGGCTACAAGAGCCTGGATGTATAGTCAGCATTCAAGCAAATTTTAAAAATCCGTATTTTGTATCTGGGTCCCAGGAACACCAGCCCTACACAGTGATTCCTTTACTTTGGTTCAGTGCCTGATGGTGTAGGGCAAAGAGAGTGCCTACAACTTTCTCAAAAGCTGTCATCCTCTGGGTCCCCTATGAACTGGGAGGTTGCACTCAGTGGACTGTTACATTAGCCTTCCAAAGATGCTACTTGTTATGGCGGGGGGGGGAGGGGGCTAATTTCTGGTTTGGTCACTGAAGTGCTGAATTTCTACAGCAGTAATTTCTTCACTGGCTGTGAAGCTGGCCAACCCTGAGTCCTGCTGGGAAAGAGCTGCTAGAATGGTCACACATCATTCCTTAAACAGAGGTGCTGTGTCCTTACTCACATTTCCCTTCTCCTCAAAGAAATAACATTACTTAGACACAGACCTCAAATCAGGCCGTAGACTTGAGCCTTTTCTGTTGCTGTTTGCTTGATTTTGTTTTTTGGGATGTTGTTGTTGTTTTTAACTTCTAGCACATTCCTAGACCAGGAAGCAATATCTGTTCTTCTACCAGCTGTCCACAGAACTCCATACTTTCTCCCAAAAACCAGTTTTTATTCCTACTTCCTTCAGTTACTGGTCAGCTACTTCTCTCAAAGTTCAAACAACAAACTAGATTCAAAATTAATTTTCTACATATAGTCTTAACAGCTAAGTTTGAGCTGTAAAACTTTCTTTGAACTTTTACTAGACGTGATACGATCAACTTTTGCTTTATATGCCAGTTCTACTCACACCATGATTTCTAATATGCATATGTGTATATTAGTGAGTAGAGGAATGCTATTTGTATCTCTATGTGAGCATCTGCTATTGGAGTTTAAACATTGGAAGAAATATGTGTTTGTAGAGAGAATATTTTTCTTTCATAGCTCTATGTAGGATTATAAGGAGAAGACATGCACATCTTTTTCTGGATAATTATATTTCTCCAAGAGTTCCTCTGGGCAGGCACATGGGAACCACGTGTAAATGTCCTTTAAAATTGTTCTGATTGGGAAGTGAAGAGAGAAGACTGAAAAAGGAGCAAAGATTCTGACACAGAATAATACAAAGAAAGCAGAGAGGCCACTGGAGTCAGGTGGTCCTAAGACCTCCTTTATCTGCCACCTGCTGTGTAACCTCAGTCAGTCACTCAGAGTTTCGATTTTCTCATCTTTAAACAAAGAAAAAGTATGATTATTTGAAGATTAAATGCCTAGCACAGTGTAGGAGATCAATATATGTGTTCAATAAATGGAAGGTTCCATCCCCTACCTCAGTCAGCAAGTGTTGCTTCTAAGACTTTTAATGCTTAGTGATCAAATTTGCATAGGTCCATAAAAATAGCAACTTTTATTAAGTATTTAATATACAGGAGGTGCTCTTCTTAGAGCTTTAAATCTTTTGCATCATTTAAATCTATGAGATAGGTATTTCTGTTATTTGCCTTTACAGGTGAGTAACCTGAGGCACAGAGATGCTAACATGCTGACAGTCATAGAACTCACAAGCAGAGGAAATGGGATTTGAGTCCCAGGAGCGTTGCTCCAAAGCCCATGCACTCTTACCCTATGTGCCAAAATACCTCTTATAAACTAGGTAGAATTGAGATGGTTGGGCATGATGCAGTAATCAGAGATTTTCCTATAGATGCAGTCTTTGGAATTAGGAAGCAGTAAAATGGTCTTTTCTCAAAGAAGAATAGGTAGTGAGTCCGTATCATACAAGAATCAGTGCTGCCTGTAAAAGATCCTGGGTGTCCAATGCTTGCATAACAAGCTACCTGGGTCTCAGGTCACTCCCTTACTGCCCCAGCTAGAACAGAAACCATATTCAGCCTTCTATAGGATTAGCAGTTCCCTCTGCCTGCCACATGACATCCACTGGCTTTGTTTCCCAGCTGTCCCTCAGTCAACAGGTGCAGGGAAACTGGCTTTCCCAGACACTTCTGGAAGCAAGTGGTACCCTCGCATAGAGACTGTCTATGCCAAACAGACTGCTTATTTTCCCCTGAGTAGAGCCCTTCTTCAAACTTACCCTATATGAGTAGATTCACAGATGGAAGGTTATCTTCTCTAGCAATGGAATGGATCTCACACTCCATAGGATGATAGGAAACTAATGACTGTCCGAATTCTCTGCCTGGTTAAATCTGACCACACAGGTTATCACTTAGACCACACCATATCACATAGTGGTATTTCTCCCAACTCCATGCACTGACAGATGACAGCCCCGAAAGCATCCACCAGGTAGAAGAGTTTGAGAGCAATATAAGGTAACAGGAGACTGTTCTCTTCAGCCACTGAGTGGCTTACGTCAGCAGGACGATGATCATGATCATGATCATGATAAGACCTCACATTTGTACATCAATTTACATTTTCAAAAGTACTTTTTGATCTATTATCACATTTTATCTTCAGGAAAGAGAATATAAATGATCCACATATGACAGCTAAGGGAACTGAGACATTGAGAAATGGAGACTTTTCCAAGTTTAACTGCTAATAAATCCAAGAACCAGTACTACAGCTCAAGGTTTCTGATGGTTTCAAACATGGTGCTTGAGAAATATCAGGTAATTAATTCAAAACTATTGCCCCTAAATAGCAGTTTAGAGATACTCCCAGATGAGTGGGAATCTTGTGTGCAGTGAATTATAATATTAGCTAAATAGAACCAAGTTATATATAAATTATAATTAGACTGGGCAACCTGACAGTTTACACTGTTTGTTTCCTCTGTGCAGGCAGCATGTATGCAGGGTCAGCTGAGCTGAGAAACCTTTCCATTTAGAATGTATTTGGATACTGGTTAGCATAATTCTGCTATCAGCATGCTTCTTCTTTCCTAGCAGATTGACTATACTATTCTTTATTTGTCAAGATCTGAGAGTCATCCAACTAAGTGAAAGGAACAAGGACAATCCTATTTCCCCCCAAAAGTCAATGTTCTTTTATTACTCATTGCTTTTCATTTTTGCAGTCATTATAAAATTGTTGTCTCTAAGTAGTCATTTTAAAGGTACATATCTTCTCAGCCAAGCTCCCCATCTTAGCACAAAAAGACTGAGTACACAAATTGAACATGAGGCTAATGTCAATGGTGGGGACAATAATCCTCAAAGGGCTTAAGGAGTTGACAGGGCCCTTGTTCTTTGGGTCATTTCCTTTACTATGTATAGTTTTTTTTGTCAGTACTGAAATTGCTGGCAAAAGATTCTAAAACTCAGGTCAGAGTAGTATTGATCCCTTGTACATAAACTTTTTTACTGGGCGTCGGTGAAGACAATTGTCTTTTTTAAGATCCATCACAAGAATTCCGTATGATATCATTTAACTTTCATGCTTTCAAAATATATAAATAATAACTCTTATGTGCATTTCTCCATTGGATTTGAAGATGTCTACACTTTTCATAGGAAGAACTAGTCAAGAAAAGAATAAATGATGCATATCTAATATAGATTAATTTTTCCTTATAATTCCATGACGGTATATTCTCTGCAATCAGTAAAATATTATACAGTTTTGTATACTGACATAGAAAACAGCAAAACTGCTTTACTCAGTAACTCTTTTATTCTTTGGTTTACCATCTTATACATAACAATATGCATATTATATGCATGTTATTTATATTGTTTTATATGTTATAAGTATATTCCACCTTTGTCGAAGGAGTTTGCAATCTAGACCATCGATAATAAGATGTTGTCTGAATATTGTATAGCTGGGTCATTGTGTTCTACTCTGGATCGAACCGCATATATTTTTAAAGAAATTGCATGAATCCAAGATTAATTAATCATTTTTTAAAGGAAATAAGAATGAAATATTAGAACCTTACATTTTCAATTAACTTCTTATTTTTCTCTATATTTTTTACCCTGACAAGTTATTTTTTTTTATCTGGGTGATATCTATTCCAGGTGCATTATAAATTCTCACGTTCTGGTATTTTGAAACTCATGTATTAACAAATTGGGAGTTCCTCAATTGTCTGGTAAACATAATATAAAGGGCTGGTTTCTAGTATTGAGTTTTTCACCTTACCTTCCAATATTCAGAAGCTTCAATATACAATTTTTTAAAGAATATAAAATAATCACTTGATATTTATCAAGCTCTTCTTGGGTAAAGGGGATCTACAATTGAATTTTACTAAAGCAGTAAATTATTATTCAAACTCTATTTTGTATCTGACATTTGTAAATCTACTCTATCTAACATACAGCCAGTTCCATGTTGCCCTGAATCCCGATGGAACTAATCATCTTGTAATGGAGGCAAATGCTCACCTAGATATTGTAATCAAATGACACAAACTCAATTTCTTTTATAGATAAATAAAAATAGTCTATAGCTGTGCACTCCATTTAATTTTGCATATATCAGTTTTGTTTTGGGGGGGGGTTTAAGGAAAAGACAGAATTGAGGTGAGTGGTGCTATTTAGGGGCCATTCTGAATTGGCTTAGTCAAAATAGAAGAATTTCTATGAATGGTATGAATTTCTGAATGGTATGATTCTAAAAGCATCAACCTCTTTCTCCCTTTTTGCACTCCTTTTTCCCAAAGAGCCCTTCTCCAACCAATTTTCAAGGGCTAAAATTCTACTATTACTAGTGCTTTATTCCTTTAACCTCTGTTAAATGCAAATTCCCCTTGGCAGAATAATAATTAAAGTGATTAATGTCATAATCTCTTCAGAGTATTTCTCCAGTAAAAGTTTTCATGAGGGGAAGAGAGAAAATATAACTTAAGGAATAAAATAAATATAGAATGAAGACAGACTTCACTCATTTCACTTTTTTCCTACCGTCAGCTCTAGAAACTAAGAACAGCTACATTAATACACAGTATTATACAGTAGAGCTTGTTACAACTGAAATGTGAGCCAAAGGATAATTCCCTGTCATACTGGTATAAGCATGCAGTGGACTGCAATCATCGGTATGTAATACAGAAGCGTATAGTAACCTGAAAGAGCACACACTTTCAGAACCTCAGAAAATACCACTTTCGGAACTGGAAGTAAAACAAATGAAAATTTGTTAACATTAATCTAATTTTGAGACCACACACAAACACAGACACATAGACACACACACACCCCCCACAAACATCAATGAACATAACTCTAAAATGTTGATAACATAAACTGTAATACAATGTTTCAGTTGGATATATCTGTCATGAGGTTTTTTCTTCTAAAGGTGGCTCTGATAGTCAAAAAGTAATATTGAAAATGAGAGAATTACAGTCTGGGAAATTAATATATATAAATCTAGCACTGTCTAAGGGTACAAAATAATTCTCCAGTGTGGTTCAAAGTTCATCACTTAGACTGTATTAGCATCTGGTGGAATACACTGGAACACATACTTTTCATTGACTAAACACTAACCACCTTTCATTTGTTCCTCACCAACAGAAGTCCAAATTTGCACAGAGGGGCAATAAACCCAGCTGCAGGATCATGATGAGGAAAAGACAAGTTTTTTGTTTTTTGTTTTTGTTTTTGTTTGCGGTACGCGGGCCTCTCACCGTTATGGCCTCTCCCATTGTGGAGCACAGGCTCCGGACGCGCAGGTTCAGCGGCCACGGCTCACGGGCCCAGCCGCTCCACGGCATGTGGGATCTTCCCGGACCGGGGCACGAACCCGTGTCCCCTGCATCAGCAGGCGGACTCCCAACCACTGCGCCACCAGGGAAGCCCAAAACACAAATTTTTTAAAAAGTTAAAACCACATGCATTATTTAACTCAGCAATTACATTCCTAGGTATTTGTCCAAGGGAAATGAAAATATGTATCCATGGGCAGATGAAGAGACATACAGATGAATGGAATAGAATTGAGAGCCCAGAAATAACCCAAACATCCATGGCCAATCAATTGTTGATAAAGGTGTCAAGAGCATTCATGGGGAAAGATTAGCCCTTCAACAAATGGTGCTGGGAGAATTAGATAACTGCTTGCCAAAGATTGAAATTGGACCTCTACCTTATACCTCATACAAATTAACTCAAAATGTATCAGTGACTTAAATATAAGAGTTAAAACCATAAAACTTTTAGAAGAATACACAGAGGTAGTTTTTCATGACCTCGTATTTGGCAATGGATTCTCAGATTTGACACCAAAAGCACAAGCAACAAAACACACACACACACACACACACACACACATATATGACTTTGTCAAAATTTAAAACTTTTGTTTCTCAAAAGACATTACTAAGGAAGTAAAAAAGCAACCTATAAAATGGAAGAAAATATTTTCAAGTCACATATCAGATCAGGGCTTAGTATCCAGAATACATAAAGAGCCCTTACAACTCAACGACAAAAAGATAGAGAGCCCAATTTAAAAAAAAAAAAGGGCAAATAACTTGAATAGGTAGTTCTCCAATGACAATAGATAAATGGCCAACAATGAAAAGATCTTCCCTATCATTAGTTATTAAGTAAATGCAAATTGAAACCTCAATAAGATAGCACTTCCCCCTAGTTAGTATGACTGCAATAAAAAACAAATTAAAATAACAAAAAGTAGCAAGTGTTGGTGAGGACATGGAGAAATTAGAACCCTTATACACTACTTGTGGTAATGTAAAATCATGCAGCCACTGTGGAAAAGAGTTTGACTACTTTTCAGAAAGTTAAACACAGAGTTATTATATGATCCATCAATCCTACTCTGAGGTATATGTCTAGAAGAAATGAAAATGTATGTCCTTGCAGAAACTTGTACACAAATGTTTACAGCAGTATTATTCATAAAAGCCTAGAGGTGGAAACAACCCATATGTTCATCAGTGGATGAATGGGATAAACAAATTGTGGTATGCAGTTGAAGAATAATACCTCATTTCAAGACTTAATATAAAGCCAGTATTTGTGAAATGTAGATATACAGATCAATGGAAACAGAGTTCAAAGTGAACTTACCCATAAATGGTTAATTGATTTTTACAAAGGTACCAAAGCAATTTAATGGAGAAAGATGTTCTTTCAAACAATGATGCTGGGAAAACCGGATATCCATTTGGGAAAAAAAAATTAACATTGACCTTATATACATCATACAAAAAATAATAACAACAACATAAATTCAAGCACAGCCATAAATAAACAACCATAACACTTCTAGAAGAAAATACAGCAGAAAATTTTGTAAAATTTGGGGAGACAGGCCAAAAAAAACCTTTGAAACTTAGAAATTGGGCTGTATCAAATTTAAAAACCTTTACTCTGTTGAAAGAACACCATTAAGAAAAATGAAACAACGAGTCACAGAATGGAGGAAAATATATGTGATACTTCTATATGACAAAATAGACAACAGGAAAGCAAACGACTCAATTTAAAAACTGGCAAATATTTGAACAGATCCTACCAGAAAAATTAAAATTAAATACGTAGTTCACCTTTGTGGTTCACATTGTATTTCTATTGCACTTTATAGTTCTACGGCACTTGAAAGCATAGGATTCAAAAAGCATAAAAATAAAACAACTGGTTCCTTAAGCAGCATTAAATTGAGTCTCCTCAACTAACAACAGGATAAACTGAATATCGATCCTGTTATGGGCAGGATCTGAGAAAACATATTGTAAACACATGCAGTTTAAGAAAATTATGTTATGTCAGTTAGATATGTAATATATCATCATTCTGCAGACTTACAACCTATAAGTGATTCAAGGAGAATTTTAACCACACTTAAGGAGGCTAAAAAGAAAAAAAAAAATCCCAAAGTCACAAATCAGCTTACAACATAGCTCCTTACATTGTCTCCTAACAATGAACATGTTCTTGATTTTAAAGTATACATATTCTTTTGCTCTCTAGATTTTACCTCATATTTCTATTTTCACTGTCTTTTTTTGGAAGTGTGGATGGGAGATAAATTCTAAATCTAGTTCATATCCATGACCTTGCCTTGCCTTGCCTTAAATTTGGATTCAATTCCTTTCTCCATGGCTTTACTAGTTACAGTCCCAATCCCACTCAGCCTTTGCTTTGGGCCTAGGCAATTTTCAGATTCTTTACCCTATGAATATCGCTAAAATAATTAAAGTGGTAAAAGGATGATGAAATATAGTGCACTATAAACCACTAATTACCAATAATGTTTGAAACATGGGACAATTTTCAGGAAATATTAAAGGCATATCAGGTTCTATAAATATCTCAGTAGAAAGAAAGATATAGATATCACATGGGGGTTACATAGTATTTTAGCGGGAGATTCAGTTATAATAAATGCATGAATAGGGGTTGTGGCTGTTCTAACAAAATATCAGCCCTATTAAATCCAATTTAACATGAGAAATTAGGGTTGCTATTTATTCCTACTTCTTTATCCTTGAAATCCTATATCATGTGCATAACAGGAAAGTTTCACAGTTCCAAACACTGTATTTGTACAATGAGTAAGATAAAGAGTGTATAAATGCCAGGAGAAATGTGCACTATGTTGGTAAAAACATTATTATATAGATTTTAATATTAAAATTTCTTAAGCACATAGGAGCATTCACTGTGCAAAGCAGAGTAATTTTAGAAATAGAATAGATTAAGATAATAAAGTATCTTTTTCTAGGTCTGACTTGTATTTATAGCTAGAAAAGTAGAGGATTCATAGTGTGATATCCTATATACAAATGGCATTACATTTGAACATACATTAATTTGAGGAAATTCTCAAGAGAAGATTCCAAAGTTAGAAAATAAGGTAGTCTTTTCATAAAAGCAATATGAAACTTCATGAATTAAACAACAGTTGAAAGGTAGTACTCTAAAAACTTACTACTTGTTAAATGGGCAGAATTTAGATTCACAATATTTCAAATGAGATTAAGAAAATGTGACTCACTAATGCTGAAACTAGTCGGCTTTTGAGAAACATACGAAGAGCAATGTCTAGATACAATGAACCATTCATTGATAACAAGTGATATAGAGCATAAAGAAAAAGTTCTTAGAAACTCTTTATCATGGTAATAACCCTTGATCATATGATTTCTCCGGTATAGACAGCAGGTAATGGAAATGGAACACTTACTTGTTTTGCATAAAAATTGTGATTTATTCTAACAGGGAAGCATAAAATGAAATTAGAAGTATGTAGGTGAACTTTTAAGTTGTTGAAATGGTCAAGGTATGATTGTAAAGTCCTAATATGGATTGATAGAATCAATCTCATTTACTCCTCGAATACTTGAGTATTTTCCATGAACAAGACACTTTGCAAGGTGGATTATACCAAGTATATAAGGATGACTTCTGCTCTAAGATGCAATAGTGCAGAAAGTAAAGAAATAAAAATCCTTTGAATTATATTGAACAACAGAACTGGGAAAGGCTGACATATTGGCAATGATGATAGATAAGATGAAGCAGAACATGAGCCTGTTTGCCATCAGATCTTACTCTTCTCCTTTTGGCTCTGGAAAATTGGTAATCTGATCCCATAAACTGTGTTTTCAAGATCTTTTATCAGTTGGCTTTCTGTTGGGCTCCACAGAAGGAAGGATAGAAGGGTGAAAGAAGAGAGGAAACAAACTATATGTTGTCTATCTCAGCCTTAGGCATCATCTCATCCTGATCATCAGGCCATGTGTGCATCTCTTTCAAGGCACCAGCTTCCAATCACTTGACTCTGGCCCCTGAGTTCTCATAACATTACCTTACGTCTCTTTGTCAATGTCTAGAGATGGTAGCAACATCCTATTGCTATTGCTCATCCTGTTATTGCTTGTCTGTGGACTGTCTCACCACAGTTTTCTATTCATTGTCTCTGCCTTTCCATCACCAGTGTAACGACTTATATACACTAAATTCTATTTTATACATTTTGAGTGTCTTCTGTCTTTCTGTCTAGACTCTGAGGATAAAAAACACCACCAGGGGCTCACTGGGTGTCAGTGAAAATGCTTTACTGGTATTGTATACAATTCCTTTTATGGTATTATATACATTCCTTAAGAAACAGATAATATTAGTAGTATCATTTGGCAAAGGAGGAAATTTAAAGTGGTTTAAATATTTTCACAAGGTCACACAACTATAAGTAGAAGGGCTAGAATTTAAATCCAGGCCATCTGACTCTAAAACTAATGCTCTAATGCACTAAAATACTAGGTCAAATCAACCTCATTACCCGCCATGTGGGAAACATCCAATAGGGATGAGAGTCTAAGCTGTCCAAATCACCAAAAGATGAATCTGGTTCAAACAGTTATTAATATCCAAGGGATTAGGGCAAGACATCATGGCTGCCATTCATTTATATATTATGTACCAAGAAATTAATGATCTTGGTGCCTGGAAATAGCAGATTAACAACAACCAAATAGATAAAAATCCTGACTTCATGGAGCTTACAAACTATCAGAGGGTGAAAGATAATAGATGAATGAATGGTATTTGCTAGCAATAAATCCTATGATAAGAAAATAAAGAAAGGAAGATGTATGAGAAAACTCAGGATAAGTTTTGGAATTTTAAATAGGGAAGTTCTGTATTTTCTTAGATGCTCCCAAATATCTCCTTTCCTCTCTTTTGGTCCACACTCCACCTTTCAGGACTGCCTCGACTCTTAGACATGGATGAAATACTATGCTACAGCGGACGAGACATGGCTTAATGAATGGCCACCCAGGGCTGGCCACCATGACATGGAAGTTCAAGAGATCCCCATGAAGCTTCCCCATCATGTGTTCCCCATTATGTGACCTCATAGGAAGCAGGAGGCCCTCTATTATCTCTCCAGTGAACTAATTTGATGTAAAGTTCCTACTTCGATGTTGTTTTTTTTTGTTTTTTCAAAGAACTCAGCTTTTTATTGAATGTGCTACTAAAGAGGTTTAGTCAAAAAGACCAAAGCCCATGTCATCATCAGACTCTTCAGATTCTTCTTTCTTTTCTTCCACTTTCTTCTCCTCAGCTGGGGCAGCAGTGGTGGAGGGGGCAGGACCTCCTGCTGGTGTAGCACCAGCTGCTGGGGCAGGTCCACCTGCCCCCACATTGCAGATGAGGCTCCCGATGTTGACATTGGCCAAAGCCTTTGCAAATAAGCCTGGCCAGAAAGGTTCAACATTTACACCAGCTGCTTTAACGAGGGCATTGATCTTATCCTCCGTGACCGTCACCTCATCGTTGTGCAGGATGAGGGCCAAGTAGATGCAGGCGAGCTCCGAGACAGAGGCCATGGTGCGGGCAAGGGCTAGGCAGGGTCTGCCGGGCGCGGTGCTAGTCGCCGGATGAAGAGAGGGCCTCACCCCAACGGGGCCTTAGCTTCCTCAGAAGGACCGAGCACCTTAGCGGAAGCTGAAGAAAAGGAAGCTATTTCAAAGTTTTAAAAGCATTTTATCCTAAGTGTCCATCATCGGATGAATGGATAAAGATGTGGCACATATATACAATGCAATATTACTCAGCCATAAAAAGAAATGAAATTGAGTTATTTGTAGTGAGGTGGATGGACCTAGAGTCTGTCACACAGAGTGAAATAAGTCAGAAAGAGAAAGACAAATACCTTATGCTAACACATACATATGGAATTTAAGAAAAAAAAATGTCATGAAGAACCTAGGGGTAAGACAGGAATAAAGACACAGACCTACTAGAGAATGCACTTGAGGACATGGGGAGGGGGAAGGGTAAGCTGTGACAAAGCGAGAGAGTGGCATGGACATATATACACTACCAACATAAAACAGATAGCTAGTGGGAAGCAGCCGCATGGCACAGGGAGATCAGCTCGGTGCTTTGTGACCACCTAGAGGGGTGGGATAGGGAGGATACAAGAGGGAAGAGATATGGGAACATATGTATATGTATAACTGATTCACTTTGTTATAAAGCAGAAACTAACACACCATTGTAAAGCAATTAAACTCCAATAAAGATGTAAAAAATAAATAAATAAATAAAAGCATTTTATGTGCCTCTTGTATCTCTTTGTGTCTCTTGATAAACAGGTACTCAGGTAGTAATGCATGGCATTAACTTGCTTGGCATCCTTCCTTGCTTCATTCCCATGTTTCTCTCATCCTCATCTTGGGGTGTTCCTCTCAAGTAAAGTATAAGCACCTAAATCCTTTCCACAGACTCTACTTAAAAAAACTGAGATTATTTTATTTTATAATTAGAAATTTGGAGGGAGGCAGCTAGTAAGCAATAGATTTGTGCCTTAGGTATATCACAGACACCATCTCTGATTCTACCTCAGCCTTTTCCTTGGTCCAAGGGAAGGCTGCTGAAGCTCCTCTCACTTCATTTCAATTTGTGGCAGGAAGAAGGAAGCGGAAAGGAGAAACACTAGCTGAATCTCCCTTTTCATCATAAAAGAGTTTCCCCAGAAACCCCGACACCACAATTCCATTTAACATCTCATTGAGTCAAGTGAGACTTGGAAAGTGAGTATTTAGTGGCTCTAGCCTTTTTAGTGAAAGTGTATATGAAGGAAGGGATCTAGGAATGGTGCGGACTGGTCAGGCAGTAGAGTTTATCACATTCATTAAGAGGAGTTCCAACAGGAGGGAACAAAGGGAATGCTACTGAGGCAATATTTGAGAAACATAATGCCTGGGATCATCCATACTTCAGTACAGACATGAATCATCAGATTGAAATTGGCCACTTATTTCTAAGCAAACTGATTAAGGAATTCATGTCTTGTTAAAAGTTAAATTGCTCCTCATAAAACACAAAGAAAAAGTGTTAAAAGCAACCATAAACAAAAGATGAGTTACCTAAGAATGGAACAATTAGACTGACAGTATTCAACAGCAATGAAAGAGGCTCAAAGACAACGAAAACTTATCTTAAAAGTGCTAAGAGATGCCATATACATGTGTCAGCATTGGAATCTGAGAAAAAAAAAAAAAAAGGTCATGGGGCTTCCCTGGTGGCGCCGTGGTTGAGAGTCCGCCTGCCGATGCAGGGGACGCGGGTTCGTGCCCCGGTCCGGGAGGATCCCACATGCCACGGAGCGGCTGGACCCGTGAGCCATGGCCGCTGAGCCTGTGCGTCCGGAGCCTGTGCTCCGCGGCGGGAGAGGCCACGACAGTGAGAGGCCTGCGTACCGCAAAAAAAAAAAAAAAAAAAAAAAGTCATTTATTTTTAACATAAAGAAACAAACTTAGTAGAAATATTTACAAAAAATCAGTAATATTTTAGTGCACTTAGATAGACATAAAATACATCTCAAACATTTCTGAGATGCAAAGTATTATAAAAAAATAAAAACAGAAGGCTACATATACTGCTATGCTGAGCTTTAGTTTGTGTGTTTATTCAACATTGGTTTTGCCATAAAATTTTTAATTTACCCTAGAAGTGTATGCGCAAAAATGATAAATGTTGACAGCTTCAAGCTTCTATTTCCATTGGTAGAAACATACATCTTATTTGGATATAATTACAATTTATGTGTGCTCCCAATCCAAGTACATTTCTGCTCTGTAGATTTCTTAATTTAGTGTGAATATTGTTTTTATCAGAAAGCTTTGCTCCACCAAAATTGGTTGAAATAGTTGTATCATTCATGTTGATTTTAACTGAAATTCCAATTAAGATGTTAGATGTTTTACTTTTAACAAAATTAATTTCCAGGGCTGTATTTTCTCTCAATTAATGGGCAACAAAAAGAAGCAGTTGATGACAGTAATTTTTTTTAACTGGAAAAATTTAACTATTTTCGAAGTTCTTCGTGTACAAATAGAGACAAGACGTTAACATCTATCACTTCATTTTTCACGGTATATAAGAAAACAAGAATTAAGTCAATAGGTCAATTAATATAGGAGTCATTTGATTTATATGAAAAGTCATGCTTTATAGAAAAGACATATAAATACATAAGTGCACCCTCTGCAGCTCTGACTGTCATCTTCTTAAATAACCAAAATTTTGAGGTAGATTATGAGACTGTGATAGCAACTGGAAATAAAATACTTTTTGAGCTTTACCACACCTGCACTATTTACATATATAACTATTTATAAAAACACCTAGTTAAAAAGTGAAAAATCTGGGACAAGTGCTAAACCAGATGGATGCCGGGACAATAAACTAGAAATGTCCCAGGCAAACCAGAAAGTGAACTTACCCATATTAAACATCACCAAATAAACTTGGTCATTTACATATGGTATGGTAGCATTTGGAATAGTGCGCTTTCAAAATCTGAATTTAATTTTGTAAAATGTGTTGCCAACATTATAGACAACCTAAAAGGTTTAGGCTAATTTACATGAAGTGTTGAAGAGAATTTTACAAGGCTTAAAAATTATGATTTTAAACTATATTGAAAAATGGAATGTTGGATGCTTTTATTCAATAAAATAAAGCATATTATAAAAGTTTGTGAATTTTGTGAATTTACAGTTGTCACAATATTTCTTTTTATGTTTCTTTTCCCTGGATAAGATGACAAAGTGTATTGTTAAATATTGATCTTCACATAACTTCCACATTCTCCCTCAAGCTAAAAATGATGAGCTATCATTTTT
Organism: Aethalodelphis obliquidens; assembly: GCF_003676395.1. Classification (NCBI taxonomy): domain Eukaryota; kingdom Metazoa; phylum Chordata; class Mammalia; order Artiodactyla; family Delphinidae; genus Aethalodelphis; species Aethalodelphis obliquidens. The sequence goes on from NW_020837949.1 coordinate 25,925,017, forward strand.
TCTCATTGATTTATTTTCATATAAAAGTCAGTTTCTCAATATAGAAACTATAATTTAAGTAAGTTCTGAAACATCATAAAAAGTCTTGCCATGCAAATCATATCTCTTCTTGGTCTTTACCTGCTCTGCACCAGGATTCAAGATGAATTTCATAATGTATGACATGGCTTAAGGATATACTTTACTGAGAAAACTTACATAGGGCCAAGGTCAACAAGTGATTTGTTTTTTTTTAGGAGCCGCTGATCCTCCCCTCATTTCAGAGAGACATGTGCAGAAGCATTGAGCCTGTGGAAGCGTTAAGTCCTCCCTACTATGAGTCTCTTTTTTTTTTTTTTTTTTGCGGTACACGGGCCTCTCACTGTTCTGGCCTCTCCCGCTGCGGAGCACAGGCTCCAGACATGCAGGCTCAGCGGCCATGGCTCACGGGCCCAGCCGCTCCGCGGCATGTGGGATCTTCCCGGACCGGGGCACGAACCCGCGTCCCCTATATCGGCAGGCGGACTCGCAACCACTGCGCCACCAGGGAAGCCCTGAGTCTCCTTTTTTATATGACAAACATGGGTAAACAGCTTTGTCATTGAGGGAATAAATGAACTGCTGGATTTGGGGGCCATCTATTTATAAAGTTGTTCCGAAAATACTAGCATTTCAACACTTGGAGATTAAGTCTTGAGGAATCCCCTTGTTGGAGAAGGAAGACCCAGTCTAATGGAAAGATGATCTTGGTTGAAAGAAATCTCTGGTCATACCCAGCTAGGGTACAGGCAACACAAAGTGAGCAACAGGCTCAGTTTCAGCAATTGTTTGTGGCACCACAAGTCTTATAAAAACTCATGTTGGAAAGTATCTTTATCTATCTATCTATCTATCCATCCACATACCACAACCATGATAATGTTATCTTACACAAATGGTCATTTATGATTAACAGGTGGTACTTCATGCATGGCAAATTTCCCTGGCCTCTATAAAGATGGCACAGTTTTTAAGCTTCATGTTTATAAGAATAATTAAGTCACCTACTGCCAAACAATTTTAACCATCATAACCATTCCTGGACTTAATATGATGGACCTAAACGAAGACAGATTCAAAGTCCATATTTACCTTCTGCAAGCACAATGTATATAGATCTGATCGCTTTAAAAACCAAACAAAAACTACAAATTATTAATATTAAAAAAGTTACAGTTTTTCACTTCTGGGATATATAGTATTGCAGTCTTACTATCTATCCTTCTTGGGCAATTAAACATTAAATTTTGTGAAATCAAAATATGCTAATAATAGAATTGATTTTGATTCTAAAAGACTGAATTAGAGATCACTGAAATTGTATCAAGACAGATAATTCAGTTCTGCAGTACACATAGATTGTTATCCGATTGTCAATTCTTTTAGAGTCTATGAATTATTACTGCTCAATGCGGTATTCACTTTCTATTCAATGTCACCATAAATTCATCACATTCTCTATAGTATGGGAAGTAGTCCTCTGAGGAAATGTGGAGACAAATAAACCACCAGAAGCGCAATATGCTTCTTTTCTGGTCTCCCTGAAACTTTCTTTGATTTAAGATAAAATGAAAGTCTCTTATTCGTATGAATCAAAAATGTGGAAGAATAGTTAGTAAAGATTTCAAAATGCCAGAATAAAGCAAGATACCATAGCACACAAAGCACAGACTAGTTCTATTCCCACTGATCCTACTTCTACCACTTACACAAATGTAAGCCAAGCAAGGACAGGTAACACAACCTACTTAGCCTTATTTTTATACCTGTAAAATGCAGATAAGGAGATTATCTCAAGGCAAAAACTAATAGAAATTATTATGCCTTATCAGAACAATTTTAAGAGGTCTCCCTGAACTCAAAGTTGATCAATACATTATTTACCACTGACTTTATAAAATAGATTTGATCTTTATTTGGCTTTTCTTTACAGTTAATAAATTTAAAAGTCCCATAATTAAATAACTGAGGAAAAGCTTACTTAAATTTGAATATAATTTTTTGGACATGCTTTCATAATATGCTGATGCTAAAGTCGAAGAGAGTAAAGCTAGTATGATTGTGAAACATAAAGCCACCTCTTTTATTTTAAAGTGAGCTCTCTAGGACTAGTTTCTCTTAACGTTCTTTGAGAAGCGCTCATCTAATTATTTTTAAAGGAATCCCATTTTTATTGCCAAGTGTTCTAAAGCTTGTAAAATCATTTAGAAAAACAATACTTTATTTCCACTCATTAATTGCAATCTACTGTTTAGCTAAGCCACAGAAAATACACAGTTCTACTTTGTTGTGTTTTTAAAAATTACTTTCACGTTGGTATTCTTTCAAATAGGGAAAGACTGCTTGTTTGTTTTTCAGAGCACATGAATCCATCTGAGACAGATTTTATGTTGCTTCTGGATCGTCGGATTTGCAGAATGCTGTCAGTATATCGATAAGGCTAATTGTTAACCACAAAGGATGAGGTTTTTCTTACTGAAGTAAAAATATCCAACAACCAGGAAAAAAGACATCTTGCGGTAGTGTTGAGCATTCACTGGGCATCACATTATGGGACATGGAAACATGGCCTGAGCTTAGACTTGATATGTCGAAAGTCGAAAATAGTGTTTAATTCTCCACATACACGAAGGCACTTCAGGAAAATTATTACAAAGATAAAGGATATTCTTTAGACAGTGTACAACAGTGGCCATAAGGCAACAGACTATATTAGTTTTCTATTACTGTTGTAACAAATTACCACCAATTCAGTGACTTAAAATGGTGCAAAAATATGATTTCACATTTTAGTAGTCTGAAATCGGTTTTATGGGGCTAAAATCAAGGTGCTAGCAGGGCTGAATTCCTTCTGAGGATCTAGAGGAGAAACAGTATCCCTGCCTTTTCAAGCTTCTGGAGGCTGCCTCCATTCCGTGGCTCATGGCCCCCTTCCATCTTCAATAAAAACCAGCAAATCACTCTGACTTCTGCTTCTGTCATCACATCTCCTTCTCTGACTCTGCCTCTCCTGCATCCTTTTCTAAGGTTCCTTGTGATAATACTGGGCCCACCCAGAAAAATAAGATGTCCATCTCAAGACCCTTAACTTAATCATATCTGTAAAGTCCCTTTTGCCATGTAAGTTGACATATTAACAGGTTCCAGGATTAGGATGTAGACATCTTTGGGAGGCTATTTTTCTACCTACCACAACATTCCTCTTTTGTTCACATTCAAAAAAATACAATTGAAATCACTGAGTTAGCAATCATACTTCTCAATTTCCTGAATATCAACAGTAATGATTTAGATTTTTAGAGTACTGAGAGAAAATTTACTTGCCAGATGACTGAAAAATATAAATAGCACCAGCAACTGAATTTAAGAAATAGAGAACATTATTTTAGAGATTTTATTACATACAGCTTACACAGACAAAGAATGATTCTGTCTCACAGCTACTATATCCATCAACTCAATTTTATCACTTTGTTTTTCTAAACGACAAAATGTTTTATAAATCATATACATCTGTCATATTATTTGTTGCTGTATGAGGCATAGAGTTCAAAGTGATGTATTGTCTTTTTAATAACTTGTCTCTGCTTGGTATTTTCTCACCTTGCAGCAAAATTTTATAGGTTGCTATGTTCTTCGATGAGCTATTATAAATCCAAAGAGACTTACCACATCCAAAGAAAAAGCATCTGTTTGTTTGATAATTCACTGAGTCCATTCTTCACATCAGATAAATGCATCTGACCAGTTGAGATCTAGTAAAAGCCAATGCCAATTTTGTTAAATTCCTCCTCTGCTGCACCTGTGCGTGGGTCATTACACAGTTTTAGCACATCATGTGTGCTGGATATTAGAGCTAGACCTGGTTCATCTAAATCAATTTGTAATGTATGTAGTTCAGTTAAGGATTTTCACTCTTTTTTTTTTTTTTTTTTTTGCGGTACGCGGGCCTCTCACTGTTGTGGTCTCTCCCGTTGCGGAGCACAGGCTCCAGACGCGCAGACCCAGCGGCCATGGCTCACGGGCCCAGCCGCTCCGCGGCATGCGGGATCTTCCTGGACCGGGGCACGGACGCGTGTCCCCTGCATCGGCAGGCAGACTCTCAACCACTGTGCCACCAGAGAAGCCCAGGATTTTCACTCTTAATCCTTCATAATATGACCCAATTATTTTATTCAACAACGATTAAAAAATAAACTCTAACTCAAACCGAGAACAATTGCTTTTCTTTTTGACCTCATTACAGCTCTGAGTCTCACTTTGCTTATATTCTGGATTCATATCAATTCACATAAATCACAGACACAGGTAATTTGGGGCTCTCTCATCACCAGTGTAATCAGCAAACTTGTACTTCAGCAGAAGAGTGGACAGTCTGATATTACAATACTATGAGTAATCTGTTCTGGGGACAACAACATCGAAGAAACACATAATGAGAATTATTTTGATGTTTCAGCAATTAAATTCGTTTTGTGAGTATCTAGATCAATCTTACTGTGAATTCCACTCTAGAATGAGTTTTAAAACATGATTTCATTGCATTCAGATATCTTAATGGGACCTTTCAGAAGAACTCAGAGGGCAATAACTCATTTGGTAACTGTTCTTTCAGGGACTGTTGTAAAGACTAGTCTAAAGAATAAATTACTGATGTGAAAGTAATGTGTTTCTGGAGGCAACGTCATTTTAACTTGTTCAGGTATGGTTTCAGGTACACTATGTCAGTGGTGATATTGTACTTGCCAGTGAACTAGCCTGGGCCGACATCACTCCATGAACAAGGAAAAAGAACTAACTTGGTGCTCTAGCGAGAGCCAGCAAGCGGCTCATGATCCTTGAGGACAGACGGCTCAAACATCACAGCCGTGCGGGGAGGGGCTCTGTCCTTCTCTGACAGTCTGAAGCCACGTGGTATACAAAGTGGTCTCTAGTGTGAGGGAAGCTGGGCAGAAGACTGGGCGAAAGACCATTCCTTTAAATTTGACTAATGAAGGAGGTGGCTGAAGGCTGTTCTAACAGGGGCTCATTTGGAAAGGATACTAAAAAAGATCATCCAGAGGGGGAAAAAGTAAAAGGAAGGAGGAAAAAACGAAGGTAAAGACAAGTCCTGGTTTTGAGTTAGAATAATTAATGTGTAATCAATAGCCTTATTCAGTTAGGATGTATAGACAAATCAACTATACAATTTTACAAAGAATATTACTTTTGGAGGGAGGGAGCAATGGACACTAGTTGTCTAAGATTATCAGTTACTCTAGGAACTGAAAAACAATGCTAGATTGCTGGCTCCTGCTGTCCTATCACTCTTAAACCCTGCCTTGCTAGAAGCTACTTCTACCTACTCTCTTCTTTTGGAATATGTTCCTACCTTACCTTCTGTTGGTCGCAGCTGCTACTCTTGGTTTCCACCTTTTAGTTCAGTATTTCCTGGCTCTTGTCATCCTCTCCAATTCAGACAGTTTAGGTCTCCTCTTGCTCTTAGGTCTCTGCAACTATTTTCTGCTCTTGATCTACAGTATACCACACAAACCACCTGTACCTTCCCAGCTCAAATCACCCTTGATATCGTCATGTTTTCAGTGTTACCTAGGAACCTCCTGCATCAAAACATGTGTGTGTGTTTATATGTAGACTCCTAAGACCCACTTTGATAATATGGCACGGTCAAGCATTCCCATTGATTAGTCTGCACAGTACATTTTGACAAACACTGTCTTAAGTCTTCAAATTACTAGAAAAGGACAACCTCTGCCCTTTCTTTCCCCAACCCTCAGCTGCTTAACTGAATCTTTTAGGTAAGTTGGCTGATTAGATTAGAGACATTTAGACAACAGAAGTATTGTGAGCAGCCGCTTCGCAAAGTAAAAAGAATCAGGATTAAATTTTATATGCATAGATGTATAACATTATTAAATAGTTAATGATGGTCATGAGACTAATCCAGTACACTGCTGAAAACAGCAGATGCCATGCTGTGTTACTCATCATTGAGGTGCAAATTAATTATATGTAAATCAGAAAACAGATTTCCAGGGTCACTTTCTGTGCTAAAAAATCACCCACCCCCAATCTAAGTTTGCTTCATATTAGTAGAAGGTAAGTGACACTCTTTCAGAACGTATCATAGGCAACTTAGGCGGCATATATACAGCTGCAACGGAACAGCAAATAAATTTCAGACTATGTAGAGATTTCTCATTATAGGTGATCCTTATCAAAAGTATTAGTCAATACATAGCAAAGCATGTCTATTAAAAAAGAGTTTTTTTCCTTTACAAGCTTCTTTTTTGAGTTTTGTTGTGTTTAGTACTGAATCTGCTTTTCTTCACTGTCCCTTTCCAAAGAAAAAGTTATAAATATCAGATAAAGGGTACATATCAACTTTTAATGGACAGATAAGGATCCTGGCTGATTTATGAGGTATTGTGAATTAATTTTGGTCTTTCCAAACAAGATGCTAAAGTTATTGTTTGTGAGTGGAAATAGAGAAGTGGTTTGATAAGTTGCTGTAACTTTTTTTTTTTTTTGCGATACGCGGGCCTCTCACTGCCGTGGCCTCTCCCGTCATGGAGCACAGGCTCCAGACGTGCAGGCCCAGCAGCCACGGCTCACGGGCCCAGCCCTTCCGCGGCATGCAGGACCCTCCCGGACCGGGGCACGAACCCACGTCCCCTGCATCAGCAGGCGGACCCCCAACCACTGCGCCACCAGGGAAGCCCAGTTGCTGTAACTTTTGAACATAGGCATGAACAGAATCACTAACAAAACTTAACAGATTTGTTAAGGATTTGTGTAGACGATAAGACTAAGACTCATGCCAGTCATTTTTTTGCTCAAACTAATGACTTTTTAAAAGAACCTGGCACCTTCTCAATATACGCAAATTATTCAAATGTGACATTGTGTTTTCTCAAGAACATTTGTTAACAATTAGGACATTAAGATGATAAAAATGTTTATTCTCATGGGATTGAGTGGCCTGAAATTTAAATTACCCTCGTGACCATGCTGTTGTCTCAGGATTACAAGATGAACAAGAAAGAAGGGTAGGAAATGACAAGCTAATTCTTCAGACCTTAGATGGCAATGGAAGGGGAACCTGCAGCCACAGGGGTGACTTAAGATTAAAAGGCGTCTACACCAGAAGTCTCAGCATTTCAAGACGGATAATCAGAGAAGGCCCAAAACTCTTCAATTTCATGTTACAGAGAATTTGTAAGTGGTAATATAGTAGAGAGGTGAAAAATTTGGGAAAAATTCCCTTTAACCTCATAGGATGGCATTCCCACTTCACATAATATTATTTAAATTTTTATTGAGAACTTTCTTGGTTCACACATTCAAACTATAAGCTTTAATCGTTTAGTCATCCTAGTAAGCCTATGGGGAAAGTTATACTGTGATTCGAATTCCATAAATGAGGCAAAATGGAGGATAAAAAAGAGCAAATCTAGGATTCCACCCCAGATGATTACAGCTTAAACACCATGCTCTTTTACCTGGTAAATTATGGATTATGTGTAATTGTGTAGGGAAGATACTTTGAGTGTAGGATACAGCCATTATCAAATTCTTCCAAGAGGACAACTGCCTAAATGTATGGTCTCTAAAATTGATACTGTCATTAAATGAGAGCATTATCACACTGTCCACTGTATACAACACATTTTTTAAAGATACATAGGGGACTTTCGTTTCTTACTCATATCTGTCTCAGATTTTTAGAACTTTGTGTCACACAATAAAATTAAAAATATAGTAAGGGCTTTAACTACGATAATATTTCTCTGAAATGATTCAATATGAATCAGTTCTTCAATATGAAGACTTTAAAATTTATAAACATTTATTAATTTTTAAGAGTCACATTTTGAGCTTTGAAATATAAAATTTAACTGAAAGAGATTCCTTCAAAGATAAGCTCTCAGAATATCTGACTCACTTTTACAGTACACAACACTATGTATCCCCTATTACTTTCTCGAATTTAGGAAAATAGTCCTATTATTTTTATAATTCCAAGGAAAGAGTTGGTTATATAGTAGATATTTAATAAATATTGGATCAATAAATTGATTTAGCTTGTTTCTAAGCTTTGCTTCCTGGTAATTTGTACTATACTGCCATATTAAAAATTCTTAACAGTAACTTAAAAATGATCTTTGAATTAAAAAGAGTTTCTTAAATGGGATTAGAGGAGATTTTCCTTTTTCTCCCCTTAAACATATCAGGTAATTCATTGTTTATCAGTTTTAAAACTGAAGGTTCTCTTTTTCCGATTACTTAATTAAGTCATTGGATGTTATCAGAGAGCCCAGTGAATCCTTCACTTTCCTATCATTATATCTTTATTTAATTTCTAATTTCTTATGAAAATTAGTAGCTGCTGGAATATAAGTGATGAATTTCAACTCTGAAAACAGACTTCCTATGCTAACCATGCTCTGTTCAAAGAAGTCATACAGTTTAAAGAGTTCCTATTCATTTCCTGGGTTTTTCAGTCAGTCTTCTCTGATCTTTGCAGGTTGCATTCCAGATTTTGACTCTGACAACTCCTAGTTGTGTCTTTATTAACTCTTATCCTAAATTAGATTTGCAGTCACTGATGTCAGTTGTATTTTTACCTTTATTAAGCTCTGTTCTTGCCTACCTCTGGACTTTTGGTTGTTTGTTTACATGGTTATTTGTTTTACTATGCAGTAGCTGAAAAACCTAGAAACCAAGCTCTTGTCATTTATGCAAAGAGGTCTGCCATATACCAGTTCCACCATAAATGTTTGTGGGTGAACGAGCTCCTGTCATAGAGAAATTCATGAGGTGATACCAGTGGGTCTCTTCCATGTCCCATCATGATGCTTCTTGTCAACCACCCATTATGATAGTGGAAAAGTCATTTACTCTTTCTCCTTTCCCTATTCTCCTACTCTCTTTCTTTGATTTTGTTTTCATTCCCTTTTCTCTTCCTTCCCAAAATATATTTTTGGGTTTCCCCTGGCCATCAAGGCTGAGAAGTTTCTAATCTTGCTTTAAGTATACATCACTCCATCAAATATTTTGCCCTCTTATTTTCAGTAATCAAATAGAGGATTTTGTGTTTTCACTAAAAATATTCATAAATGAAAAATTTACTGTATTAATTATGGTTCTTTAGTGAAACAAAACCAATAGATCTATCTATCATCTATCTATCTATCTATCTATCTATCTTTAAGTTGGCACATGTGATCATGGGGGCTAAGTCCCATGATCTGCTGTCTGCAAGGTGGAGACCCAGGAAAGCCAGTGATAGCCAGTATGAGTCCAAAGTCTTAGGAATCAGGGGAGCCAGTGGTGTAAATCCCAGTCCACAGATAGGGAAGGACAATGTCCCAGTCTTGCAGGCAGGCAGAAATGGGGCAGATCCTCCCTTCCTCCCCATTTCACTCTAATCAGGCCCTCTTAATAGACTGGATCATGCCTACCCATCTATTTTACTGAGTCCACATATTCAAACGCTAACCTCATCCAGAAACACCCTCACAGCCACACTCAGAAATAATGTTTAATCTGGGCAATCCAAGGCCCAGTCAGGTTGACACATAAAATTAACCATCACACATACATTTCAATATTTGATATAGCCTTTGTTTTCCAGTGGGCATAAAACAGTTTTTGTATTCTTTTGAGCTCCATACACTATCCAAGCCATATAAGGAAAATGTATATGACACTCTAAGTCCCAAAAGATTTAACATCTCACTAAGTGAAGGATTCCTTTCATTCATTCCCCGAGAGTGAACTAGATGTTTTATGAAAAGGAAGGAAGGAAAGAAGGAAGATGGAAGGGAGGGAGGGAGGGAAGTGAAAAGATTAAAACAACAGCAATCTATTGCTATCTGAACATCAAATAGCCTTATTTCTTCTCAGTCTTGAAGAAATTAAAACATCTGTTTTAGTTTCATGAAGAAATATTTCATTGAGGTTGCTCTATTTTTTAAAAAGGGATGTAGGATTATGTAAATGTGATTATTATCCTGCGCTCTATCTCTAGACTCTACAATTTAGAATCACAGGAGGAGTGACTATTGATACAATGTTCTATTCAAATAGAAAGACAGTCCAATAAAAACATTTTCCTGCCCTTGAAAATATGTTTCACAATCTCACCTACGTGTCTGACAAATGAACTTGGAAGTTTTACAATAACTGCACAGGTCTCTGTAAAAAAACAAAAACAAACAAAAATCCTGTTTTTTTCTTCCCACAATGACTTCCTATATTCTAGATGTTGTGGTTTTGTTTGTTCATGTCTTTTTATACCAAGGGAAGCAGTTTTCCTTGCATACACAGTATCATGGTCAAAGTCTTTAGCTTGCCTTCTCCATTGGTTCACAGCCATCTTATACCCAAAGTGGTGTTAGATTTTTAATTGCATTGTGTAGGCTATTAAAAATGAAGCAATCAGGGAGAACTGGTTGCAACTAATCCTTTTGCTACTTGAAATGACTATAAAAGATAATGGATATGTCAGCAGGCAATTAGATCAGCAGCGCAAAAGAGAAGAAAATGCAATACAGGCAAGAACTTCAATACAAAGCAACTGCTAAAAAGAAAAAAAAATCCCTTCACAGTTGGTTCTTTGGAAACATCCCCCCACACATCCAAGTTTGACTTGAATATATTCCTTTTCAAATTCTGTCAAACTGGTGATTAAATTCACAAGTATACAAATTATTTGCAATGTTTTAAAAGCTAGGGCCATTTGATAAAGAAGCTGCCTAAAAGTAGTTGAGCCTCAAGGTGATAGGAGCTACTTACATAATTAAAATAGTCTACCTTTACCCAGGATATTAAGTGTTCCAGAATTTACATAAATTCATTTTATTCATTCGTGTGCTTTGGAAATCCCTGTTGCAAAATTGAATATAGAAGTAGTTACAAATAACAAAGAGGAAAGGAGAGACTGCTACTTGGGCAGTATCTCAACTTCAGTGTCTTAAAAGCTGAGGGAATCTGGTCTTAGCCACCTTTACATTAGGAGAAAACAAAAAGACTTAACAGTTAAAAACCATCATTTCAGAGCTTTTTGTTTAGAGAAGATTCCAAAGAGCAATTTCTATGTTTACCCTCTGCCTGTTCAGCACTTTAGTGTTTGTCTCTACAGGTGTCTACAATTCCCTTGCACTAAATGAGGCTGAATTTAACAAAGTGAAGAATTCAGTTTCATACATTGCTAAGTATGAAAATAGTGTTCCATAAACGAACTTCACTGCTAGCTTACGTTTCCTGAATGAAAGACTAAATGATTGATGATGAAATGAACTAACAATTTGAAAGTAAGTGTGTATAATGGAGAGAATTTTGTACATGCTTGTGTTTGTAACTTGTGTAGCTACCTGGGGATAATACAAAATTGCCTTTTGCTTGACAGTATAAATTTTAAATCAATCTCTTTCAGTTAATCAGAAGAAGAGAGGCTAGTCTGCCACACGCTTTATATTTGTTATTAACTTTGCTCAAAGAATTTATGATTTATTTATTGTTTAATAACCAACTCATACAGCATACAGTGATGGATCAGCTCTGATTTAGGGTTCAAGAGATTTGCAGCCTATATTTTATACAGTATTACAGTATTTTATACAGTATTACATCTCCCTTAGAAATGTCACATTATTTTCAGTCATCCACAAATGTTATGTAAAACAATTAGACACATTTAGGAAATAGCAATAAAAATCCAAGTTGTGATAATATTCACCTATGGGCAGAAAATATAACAAACAAAAACCAAAAAATGTGTAATTTACACAATAGCAGTATAATACAAGGGGTTTCTACATTGTACACCTACCTAAATTCTCCTTCTTTTGCCAGGTACCTTATTTCAATTTCCTGGGTAAAACTCCTTGACACACTCAGAGTCAGACCTTCCCTCTGTAGACCTCCACCAATGGGGGTCAGTCTGGAGACCCAGAACTTGCTCCTGACTTGCCCTAACCTCTATGCCCATCCCCTCTTTTCCTGAACTCTACTGCTATCTGTTCCGAATCATTAGGACTAAACTAATTGTAATCTGCATCTTTTTATATCAATCACCACGGGAAGCTTGGCTCTCCAGGTTATTCCTCATCCCCCAGCTTTCAATTCCCAGAATGCTCTCTAGCCCCTTTCCTACCCACCTTTCGCCCTTCCGTAACTCCTAAAACTTTTCTGCTTTGGTCTCTGGAACTCACTAGATTCTCTAATTCGTCTCTGAGTATTCCCATCACTTTATTGTTCTAACCAGTCTTCCACACAGCTCATTCAATTGGTGTTGGCCTCCTTACCTCCTCTAACCACTGGACCTGGAGGTGTGGTAGCTATTCTTCTTGTGTAATTGCCACTTCCAACATCTTCTCTTCTCTTCCTCTCTAAAGATCCTACGTCTAAATGACCCAAGTCACCACCCAAGTCCATTCCCTAAAGATTTCATACCTGAGTCACGAGTACTCTTCAAAACTCCCCCATCTTAATTTTTAGTGATGTTAAATCCACTATAAAGAGCTGCATAAAGAGCAAGGAGATTACTAGGGATCCTCCCCATTCCTTTCCACCCCAGGAAATTACTCTCACACACACTAGCATTAGAGAGGATGTTTATTCCCTGGAGAACCTTAATCAAAAAGGCTCTGGACTCAGAAATAAACGGAACAGACGGAGGCAGAGTGCTGTAACTTGGGTCTTTGCTATTCAAAGTATGGTCCATGGAGTCGCAGAAATTTTATCACCTGAGATCTCGTTAGAAATTCAGGAACTGAAATGTTACACTAGAACTATGGAATCACAAAGTGTACTCTACTATGTATTTATCGACATATCAAAGTTTAAGAAGCAATGACCTATTGTATTAATTAAAAGAATGTGGCAATCCAGTTTATATTCACCAGGCAAGCCTCACAGCAAAGATCTACAGATGCTGATTTTCAGAGTCAGAGATAGCTGCCATCAAAATTAATACTCCTTTTCCCACAGCCCAGAGTTGTCATTGGAAAATAGTAGCCTGGCCTGAGACAACATTTCCCAGCCCACTTTGCATTGAACTAGTTCTGGCCACTCTAGTTTGAGCAGACATGATGTGTGTCACTTATAGGATATAGAATCAAAAAGCAATGTGTCCTCTCTAAAGTCCATTTTCCCTTTCTGTCATGTGGGTACTATAAGACCCTGTGACAGTAGGATCACAAGATAAAGACAGCCTATATTTCTAAATCTCTACAGAGAGCAAAATCACCCATTCACCAGAAAAAGTGTATAAAAAATTTCCATTGTGTTTGAGACTTTATACAGCCCTTATTTTAGGGTCTATTTGTTACAGAAGTTAGCTATGCTTTATCCAATACAAATTCCCAACCAAATACCTGGGTGTACCTCTGATGAACTTCTGATAATGAAACTGTGCCCCATAGGGTTAACAGAGAGTGACTAGCAGAAATTCTTGAGCCTATTTTACAGAACAACAGAAAAGGGAACAGCTTGTTAAAAGCCCTCCACTTGTACACTGCCTTAACCAATTAAGCTCACTTTAGGTATTACTCTTTTCTTTCTTTAAATGCATACCCTCCAAGCCTCATGTAGCCTAGGTAATATATCACAAGACTCTTTAACCACCCCTATAGATAACAACTCTATATATGGGTCACTATAGTAATAGTAATGGGGGCTTAAATTGTTTTTCAGGAGCTTGGAGTCAACTCTTGTTCAGTTCAAGCTGGCTAAGACTGGTGAGGACCACCGACCCCAAAACTGATGAATGAACTTTTAACGTCAGAGGGCCGAATACTCCACCTTCAGATGACACTAAGCACCTCCATTTTTCAACATGCATCCTATGAAGGAGCATGTAACCCAAATGCGCCTGTGCAGAACACCAACTACCTCACCTTTCCCCACCTCCAATCACCTTAGGCACTCCATGCCTAAGATGATCCTACTTCTTTATCCCGTCAGTAACTCAAGCCCCTCACCTTTGGGGAGATGGATCTGAGACTTGTTCTCAGTCTCCTCTCTTGGATGCCTTGTGAGTAAACTCTTTCTCTGCTGCAAACCCTGGCATCTCAGCATTTGGCTTGCTGCAAGGCAGGCAAACAAACCTGGTTGTTAACAGTAAAGCTCAGCAAATCAGTTAAGGCCAAGTTCTGTACAAAGTTTCCAAATACCATGTTAGTGCACGCTTAAATACGAATGGACAGCAAATGTCACCAAATATCTGAGAAAAGCCTCTAACGGACAAATAGGCATATAGACAAAGGGAAAAAAAGTCATTATTAACACTAAGAAAAGCAAAGAATTAGATAGGAAGTCCCCTACATACGAACGAGTTCCGTTCCGAGAGTGATTTCATTAAGTCCAATTTGTTCGTAAGTCCAACAAAGTTAGCCTAGGTACCCAACTAACACAATCGGCTATATAGTATGGTACTATAATAGGTTTATAATACGTTAGCACCTTTGAAAGTTCTCAACTTGAAGGTTCAGATGTAGGGGACTTACTGTACAAGAAAGAAAAGAAAATCAGAGTATAGTACAGGATTTATGTGACCAGTGTCTACAAAGTCACAATAACGTAAGCAGGAAACACTACTTTGAAAAATAATTTTAATAAAACTATGTTGAGAGACATGGGGGGAGTAAGAGTTTGGGGAAGTGGGGATATAAGACACAGAGGTACTCACCTTCCAACTAAAACCGTATACTGTCTACATTTGAAAACTCAAAAAATACCATTGTATGTATTTTATTTATATATATAGAAGTAAAAACAAGAAGATACAGTCAAAGAGTTGAAAATGCCAAGCTCTGCAGAGCAGAAATCTAGGGTGAAGAGAGGTGAAGGGTGAATACAGTTTTGTGATTCTAAGGCTTGTGGGACATTTGATTTTATTTTTTGAATTTTTAAATTTTATTTTTTTTTATACAGCAGGCTCTTATTAGTTATCCATTTTATACATATTAGTGTATATATGTCAATCCCAATCTCCCAATTCATCCCACCACCACCACCCCCCGCCACATTCCCACCCTGGTGTCCATATGTTTGTTCTCCACATCTGTGTCTCTATTTCTGCCCTGCAAACTGGATCATCTGTACCATTTTTCTAGGTTCCACATATATGCGTTAATATACGATATTTGTTTTTCTCTTTCTGACTTACTTCACTCTATATGACAGTCTCTAGGTCCATCCACATCTCTACAAATGACCCGAATTTGTTCCTTTTTATGGCTGAGTAATAGAATGAATGAGTTGGGAGTGTTCCTTCCTCTGCAATTTTTTGGAAGAGTTTGAGAAGGATGGGTGTTAGCTCTTCTCTAAATGTTTGACAGAATTCACCTGTGAAGCCATCTGGTCCTGGACTGTTGTTTGTTGGAAGATTTTTAATCACAGTTTCAATTTCATTACTTGTGATTGGTCTGTTCACATTTTCTATTTCTTCCTGGTTCAGTCTTGGAAGGTTATACCTTTCTAAGAATTTGTCCATTTCCTCCAGGTTGTACATTTTATTGGCATAGAGTTGCTTGTAGCAGTCTCTTAGGATGCTTTGTATTTCTGCGATGTCGGTTGTAACTTCTCCTTTTTCATTTCTAATTTTATTGATTTCAGTCTTCTCCCTTTGTTTCTTGATGAGTCTGGCTAATGGTTTATCAATTTTGTTTATCTTCTCAAAGAACCAGCTTTTAGTTTTATTGATCTTTGCATCATTTCCTCTGTTTCTTTTTCATTTATTTCTGATCTGATCTTTATGATTTCTTTCCTTCTGCTAACTTTGGGTTTTGTTTGTTCTTCTTTCTTGTGTAAGGTTAAATTGCTTATTTGAGATTTTTCTTCTTCCTTGAGGTAGGCTTGTATTGCTGTAAGCTTCCCTCTTAGAACTGCTTTTGCTGAATTCCATAGGTTTTGGATCATCGTGTTTTCATTGTCATTTGTCTCTAGGTATTTTTTTATTTCTTCAGTGATCTCTTGGTTATTTAGTAGCGTATTGTTTAGCCTCCATGTGTTTCTGTTTTTTACATTTTTTCCCTGTAATTCATTTCTAATCTCATAGCATTGTGGTCAGAAAAGATGCTTGATATGATTTCAATTTTCTTAAATTTACTGAGGCTTGATTTGCGACCCAAGATGTGATCTATCCTGGAGAATGTTCCATGCACACGTGAGAAGAAAGTGTAATCTGCTGTTTTTGGATGGAATGTCCTATAAACATCAATTAAATCTGGTCTATCTGGTCTATTGTGTCAGTTAAAGCTTGTGTTTCCTTATTAATTTTCTGTTTGAATAATCTGTCCATTGGTGTAAGTGAGGTGTTAAAAGTCCTCCACTATTATTGTGTTGCTGTTGATTTCCTCTTTTATAGCTGTTAGCAGTTGCCTTATGTATTGAGGTGCTCCTACGTTGGGTGCATATATATTTATAATTATTATATCTTCTTCTTGGATTGATCCCTTGATCATTATGTCGTGTCCTTCCCTGTTTCTTGTAACATTCTTTATTTTAAAGTCTATTTTATCTTATATGAGTATTGCTACTCCAGCTTTCTTTTGATTTCCATTTGCATAGAATATCTTTTTCCATCCCCTCACTTTCAGTCTGCATGTGTCCCTAGGTCTGAAGTGGGTCTCTTGTAGACAGCACATATATGGGCCTTGTTTTTGTATCCATTCAGCGAGCCTGTGTGTTTTGGTGGGAGCATTTAATCCATTCACGTTTACGGTAATTATAGATATGTATGTTCCTATTACCATTTTCTTAATTGTAATGGGTTTGTTTTTGGAGGTCCTTTCCTTCTCTTGTGTTTCCCATTTAGAGAAGTTCCTTTAGCATTTGTTGTAGAGCTGGTTTGGTGGTGCTCAATTCTCTTAGCTTTGCTTGTCTGTAAAGCTTTTGATTTCTCCATCAAATCTGAATGAGATCCTTGCCAGGTAGAGTAATCTTGGTTGTAGGTTCTTCCCTTTCATCACTTTAAATGTGTCATGCCACTCCCTTCTGGCCTGCAGAGTTTCTGCTGAGAAATCAGTGGTTAACCTTACCGAAGTTCCCTTGTATGTTATTTGTCGTTTTTCCCTTGTTGCTTTCAATAATTTTTCTTGTCTTTAATTTTTGCCAATTTGATTACTATGTGTCTCGGTGTGTTTCTCCTTGGGTTTATCCTGCCTGGGACTCTCTGCACTTCCTGGACTTGGGTGGCTATTTCCTTTCCCATGTTAGGGAAGTTTTCAACTACAATCTCTTCAAATATTTTCTCTGGTCCTTTCTCTCTCTCTTCTCCTTCTGGGACCCCTATAATGCGAATGTTGGTGCGTTTAATGTTGTCTCAGAGGTCTCTTAGGCTGTCGTCATTTCTTTTCATTCTTTTTTTCTTTATTCTGTTCCATGGCAGTGAATTCCACCATTTTGTTTTCCAAGTCACTTATCCGTTCTTCTGCCTCAGTTGTTCTGCTATTGATTCCTTCTAGTGTATTCTTCATTTTAGTTATTGTATTGTTCATCTCTGTTTGTTTGTTCTTTAATTCTTGTAGGTCTTTGTTAAACATTTCTTGCATCTTCTCGATCTTTGCCTCCATTCTTTTTCCAAGCTCCTGGATCATCTTCACTATCATTATTCTGAATTATTCCTTCTGGAAGGTTGCCCCTCTGCACTTCATTTAGTTGTTTTTTCTGGGGTTTTATCTTGTTCCTTCATCTGGTACATAGTCCTCTGACTTTTCATCTTGTCTATCTTTCTGTGAATGTCGTTTTTGTTCCACAGGCTGCAGGATTGTAGTTCTTCTTGCTTCTGCCGTCTGCTCCCTGGTGGATGAGGCTATCTAAGAGGCTTGTGCATGTTTCCTGATGGGAGGGACTGGTGGTGGGCAGAGCTGGGTGTTGCTCTGGTGGGCAGAGCTCAGTAAAACTTTAATCCACTTGTCTGCTGAT
The DNA here is from genome assembly GCF_003676395.1 of Aethalodelphis obliquidens. Classification (NCBI taxonomy): domain Eukaryota; kingdom Metazoa; phylum Chordata; class Mammalia; order Artiodactyla; family Delphinidae; genus Aethalodelphis; species Aethalodelphis obliquidens. The sequence continues at coordinate 25,942,969 of NW_020837949.1, forward strand.
GGATGGGGCTGGGTTCCCTCCTTGTTAGTTGTTTGGCCTTGAGGCGACCCAACACTGGAGCCTACCCATGCTCTTTGCTGGGGCTAATGGCGATCTCTAGGAGGGCTCATGCCAAGGAGTACTTCCCAGAACTTCCACTGTGAGTGTCCTTGTCCTCACAGTGAGCCACAGCCACCCCCCACCTCTGCAGGAGACCCTCCAGCACTAGCAGGTAGGTCTGGTTCAGTGTCCTATGGGGTCACCACTCCTTCCCCTGGGTCCTGATGTGCACACTACTTTGTGTGTGCCCTCCAAGAGTGGAGTCTCTGTTTCCCCTAGTCCTGTCAAAGTCCTACAATCAAATCCCACTAGCCTTCAAAGTCTGATTCTCTATGAATTCCTCCTCCCATTGCCAGACCCCCAGGGTGGGGAGCCTGACGTGGAGCTCAGAACCTTCACTCCAGTTGGTGGACTTCTGTGGTGTAAGTGTTCTCCAGTTTGTGAGTCACCCACCCAGCAATTATGGGATTTGATTTTATTGTGATTGCGACCCTCCTACCGTCTCATTGTGGGTTCCCCTTTGTCTTTGGATGTGGGGTATCTTTTCTGGTGAGTTCCAGTGTCTTCCTGTCAATGGTTGTTCAGCAGTTAGTTGTGATTCTGGTGCTCTTGCAAGATGGAGTGAGAGCACGTCCTTCTACTCTGCCATCTTGCTATCTAATTCTACCTTATGGGGCATTTTAACTCTTTAAATTATACACATGTATAAATGAGAAAAATAAAAATTAAATTAAAAACAATGTGAGAGTTATTTTATTGTTTTCCTTACTTAACACTACCTAGTAGTATAAAACTTTAATTGAATTAGTTAATTCTGTGATTCCATTTTATTTCGCAATCCCATTATACCTATCACTAAATTTTATCAGCTTGCTCAATTTAAAGATGAGGGTTTATGTTTCACTGGAATGCTTGTTTGTTAAATTTGCATGTAAACAGTTACACTGAAGACAGACAAAGAAATAAGGACTCACCATTTATTCCATTGAAAGTATTATTTTACCACAAAGTATGTGTAGGTTAACTCTAAAAGAATGCATTTGATTTTCCTTAAATTATTAAAAATTTCAAATAATGGAGTTGTTTTTCTTAATAAACTGTGACTCTTAGAGAAGATGTTGAGGCAAAAGAAATTTTCCTCTACCTTCAAGATTTCTCTGACTGGTCTAAGAATAAACTGACATGAGATAGATTAACAAGAGAAAACCAAACAAAAGTTTAATAACATGTGTACCTGGGAGAAACCCAAAAAAAACTGAGTATCTTGCCAAAATGGCCAAAGTGAAACCTTCATCTTTAATACCATCCCCAGCTAAAGACAAAAGAGGATGTTGAGGGTGGAGAGAGTAACCAGGAAAAGCACAGTAAACAAAGGAGACTGTGATACAGATTTAAGTCATTGCCTACTCCACTGATGAGAGTTTCTAGAGTTTGGTCATCTTCCTCTTCTAGGTATAGAGAGGGAGACATCCTCCTTACAAATGGAGACTTCTCTTACAAATGTAAATGTTTCTTAAAAATGTTTCTTTAGGGTGGCAAATTCTACTCCCCAACAAAAAAAGAAGATAAATTAAATAAGAATAAAATATTACCATACCAAATCCTAAACAATGTACTCATACAGCCTTCATGTCATATATGCCATTTTGAACCACTGCAAAGAAACGCCAATGGTGGGGCTACAAACTGAAATTAAAATACAATAATTACATAAACTAGGAAGTATAAAACACCAATCTAAGGTTCTCTTAGATTCCTCTTGGAGGTCATTGCTCAGTTCCTTACATAATACAAACTTCTTCCATATGTAAATACTTGGGCCAAAGCTACATGAGAGGAATAGTCAAGTGTGCAGGACAGGCTAAGCCGGAAGACTCCAGTCCGAAAAAAGTTTCAAGTTAGAATACTGAACGTTATAATTGACAGGTTTGTTACTGAATAGCCAAAAAGTATTTTTAAAAAATTCCTGTGATCATTTTACATTTATGCTCATGTTTTTTCACCATAGAAAATGCTCCTGCTAGTGTACAGATTTACTGCCACAATGTCTTGACTTTTTTTTGTTGCTGTTAATGTGATTCCTGTTTTACATCATAAAAAGGAACATTATTTTTCAACTTCAGTCTGATCACACAGGCTAAATACAGATATAGGAGCAGAGATAGGAAGCAAACTGAGAGTGATTCACTTCACCCTTCTATTTCTAAAGATTGCTGCTTCAAAACACAAAGACCTCCTATGCAGTAATTATATTTTGTCACTTTACATAATAATATAGCTTACAGTCACTTCTGTTTTCTAAATCACCTGGAGGTTGCAAATTGTTTTTGTAATTATCTTATTTTCTAACTAACTGGGACAGAGTTTCTCAAACTGTGAGGCTGATCTTTTCATGGGGATGTGAAAGCCAGCCCAAAGAGTGGTGTATTTCCCTCCTCACTAATTATTTTCACTAATGGCTGAGAAAACATCTAATTAGGAATTTTTTGGTACATTTTATTTCTGTTGGATGAAGTATATCATTTGTCTTCTACATTGTGTCATCAAAGGATATTCATGTGGTTCATTAGCATTCATACATTAAGGGGTAACAGATGTAATTTATTTTGGTCATCAGATTAATAATTATCTTCTATTTGCATCTCAGAGTAGGAAATAAATGTAAAGATTTCAATAACTCAAAAAAAATAAGGGTTCTATTTGCTTTACAACATACCCTATATATACTCAATGGAAATACTGATAGTTGTGTCATTTCTGAGATATTACAATATCCCAATTTCTTTTTGACTTAATAAGTCATTGTCTATCACTCTAATTTATTACATGCTCCCTCACAAATGAGGAGTATTAAAACACAGCAGAATGTTTTGCATGCCAATAATTTCAGAATGAGAATGAAGAGGAGAGAATATGCCACCCCAAAATATGCCTCTTTGGCCTAAGGTTTATTTTGAGGTGATTATTTTTAAGAAATAGCAGACACAGGAGAACCTCTAAAAACCAAGTTACCCTTTTGTAAAGGACATTACATTTATAAAAGAAATCTCCATTTGTAAGGGTATCTCCTTTTGTTCACTGTGCTTTTCCTGATAACCTCCCATAACTGGTTGACCCCACCTCAGCATCTTCTTTTGTCTTTAACTGGAACTGGAACTTAAGATGGTGGCTTGGGCCATTTGGGGGAGGTTACTCTATTACCCTGGGTCTCTCCTGTTTTTCTCCTGTTACTCTGTCTTTTTATTACAGGGGGTGTCTCAGCCAAGAATCGAGAGAGGGAAATTATTTTCCCCCCTTGCGAGATCACAGAGAAACTACTTGTTGCCTATATTCTAGCCCCCCCGATAAAGCGGGGTGCAGCATCAGAGGTAACAGTGCCACTGAAGAGTAGGTTTTCTCCAAAGCCATGCTCTGTGTAAGAAATCCTCACAGCACGGTACTTGATCTATTCCCCAGAATAGGCATAAACAACCTTTACTATTTCCAAGTGCAACAGCCATAGGAATAACATGCATGTTATGGCTTATCCCTACTCCGCTTAATTAACCAGAAGTCTACCTGTTTTATTCTTTTTGGCTTATTATTTTAAAGAATTCTTCTGCTGATACTACCTCCACTCTGTATTTTTCTGGAATAAATATTTTTGTGTTTGTTTATGCAAAATGATCTTTATTAACTCTACAAGGTCTCAAAAGATAATCAGAAAAGTGTAGAAATAATAACGTAACCATTGTTGACATTTAAATATATTTAATAATAATAATTTTAAGTTTATATTTTCTGAAAAGAAACTAATTATATCTTCAATTTTGTATTCTGCTTTTTGTTCTGCTTAACATTATTTTCTATGAATTTTCCATATGCATGTAATTCAAAAACATATCATTAAGTAGAGGTACCAAAGTCTTTAGAGCCATGCTGGGAGGATGTTAAACAGTTAGTGCAGTTGTCTTACCCAGTTCAAATATGTGTCAACTGAAAAGACTACAAATTAGAGAGAGAGGAGTTCTGCTTATATTATGTATTAGTTTGATGGAATACATTTGTTTCTTCAGAAGAGTAAAGAAATCAGAGAAACTAAAATGACATCACACTGAAATGCTAGAGTTTACTGAACTAAAGCAAAGTCAAACGAATTCTTGAACCAGCTACAGAATATTAATGAATGAATGAAACATGTCTCACTTAATACAACAGCAGTTGGTGAGAACTGTGGAAAATTGGAGAATATTCACCCTGCTTATAGCCCATAAAATTTAATTTGCCATGCCAAGCAACATTTTTCTGATTACCTATCAGCAGGCTGTAACCTTCAGATATCTAATAATGTCCTTCCTGTACCTAAGGAGAATTCCAGAACATCAGACCTCACTGTGTATAATTATAATGATACTGTCCACAGACAAACATAAAAGACTTTAAATCATTTAAATTTTTTGCAATGCCTGTGACCTTCATTTTGATAAATTCTCTCCTATGGCAGCTTCTACCCATTAAGACTTGTTTATTAAACTTCTGCTATATAACTGTTTATATACACTCAATAACCACCATGTACTAGAAAACTCTATGCAACCTCAAATGTTCTGTATGTTTTTCTCCTAGCTGTGGAGCCCTGTAAGACTTAGTTTCAGCCTGCATATCGCTTGAGTGCTATGTGCTAGGACTATTCACTGTCCACATATGTCATTCGCTTGGTACTCACTATTCAAAGACCATGCTACAAATTATTCTTCATCCAGAAAACACATCAAGACTTGGAAAACTAGCCAAGAACTGTTTCAGAGGAAACTCTGTAGACTATTTGGAAATTAGACCAACCAAAATGTCTCAATAAACAGAGGAAGTAGGACTACGAGTGTGCCTGTTAGAAATGAGAAATAACAAATGACAATCTGAGTTTCAACTTTTTCATGCATCTTTTAATTTGAAGTTCCAGAATATTATAACCTGCTTAAGAATATGTTTTCCTATTAGAATTTATTAGCATGAGTGTGTTTGGTGATAACTGTGAGAGAACTTCATAAGTGGTATTGCATAAAAATCATGAACTTTGGTATGAAATAGACTTTGATTAAAATCCAATTCAACTACTTAAAAGACCTCAGAAACTCTCTGGAGTCATCTATAAAATGAGGAAAAGAATTCCTACCTGAATGAATTGTTTTAAGTATTTGAAATTATTAACAAGCCTAATAGGCTCATTCCAGCACCTCCTTTGCTGGGTCTCCTACTCAGATACTATGTTTTTATTCCATGTCTCCATAACAGGTATTCCATATGTCTCTAGATAACGGTGGTGCTGTGGCAGGAAAGGTGAACTGATAACTGTAATAGGTATCTATCCTTGAAAGGATGAACCACTTCCAAGTATGGAAGGAGATTATGTAGCCAACTTACCACCAAGTGGTTGGTTAGTCTCCCTCCAAAAATAATATCATATTGGGGGATTAGTGTTGGATTCCATTACTATAAATTGTATATTCAGAGGCAGAAGTAGCTAGATTCCATTAGTACACAGGAGACCATGCTTTCAGGCTCATACATGACCTCCATCACGGAGGCCCTAGCCACTTCATTCATGTGCCTATTGTGCTACGTCTGAAATGACTGATGATGAAGACTGAGTCATCTTGTCTACTTGGTTGTTCAGTGCCTCTTCCATGGAGAATGCTTTTTGATGGGCTTAATATGTGATACAAATTCTTCCTAATTTAGGCCTACACTTATATGTCCATCCACATCACATGCCTCTACCCCAGAATTACTTGTCTCCAATCTTACAGTCCTTTCTCTTCCAGGTCCCTGAATAGACAGATCGATCACTGGCCAATTCCCAAAAAGGCATATTTCCCTCTAAATTGTCTTTCAGGGCCAATCCTGGAACTGTTAGCAATGTAACTGCCATCGATGTTTTGGCTTGCACCTACACACTGAACCAATCCATCCATAAAACAGGCTCAGGCTTTTCCCTCTCCTTTCAACTGGTCCTACAGAACCCTCCCTGTACAGATATAGGTGCAGGTATAGAAGGGGACTAATGTAAGAGTTGTGAGAGACAGGAAGGTTTGAGCCGCCTGCTCAAAGGCTTACTCATCCCTCTGGTTCTGTTTGGGCTTGCTCCTGGATACACCATTACCATCTTAAAATGGACACTTGCAAGGTTTGTACAATATTATGACTTGAAAGGTCTGACAGAACCCATCTCATAATAGGCATAATGAGTTGATGTCCCATGATCAATTTTTCCATCTCTACCAGGACCCAGTAACACACCAAAAGCTATTTCAGAAAGGGTACATAATTATCTACTGCAGATAGTGAGGCTTTGCTACAGAATCCAAAGTGCTATATTGTCATTCTCCTACTGCAGCCTGCCACATACTTCAATTTCATCCTTTCCCACCACTGACACCTCCAACACCAAACGTCTGCCTGATGGTGAGACGCAAGTGGTAGGGCAGATTGCATCCTGACCTGGATCTGATGCAGAAAACTTTCTGGCTCTGGTCACCACTCAAAGCTGGTGGTCTTCCATGCCACTCAATAAATGGGCTGGAGCAATGTTCTTAGGTGTGGAATGCGTTGCCTTCTGAACCCAAAATGGCTGAATACATGCTGTGCTTCCCTTTTTGTAATGTGGGATGCAAGATCCAGCCACCACTTGGCCTCTGTTACTTAGAGCCCCATTATTAGCACAGATGAAAATAAAATGAGGTTTGTAGCTATGTATTCAGCCATCCTTCCCAGGCAGTTTGTGGAGGATAGCTACCACTGAACTTCTTAATTATATTGGTACCTCTGTCACCACCATATTTCTGATGATCTTAGTAAATGGTATGGCCTCTAGGAACTCCCATGGAACATAATCTTATTGTGGGTCACTGGGTCATCTGATTGAGCATAATATATCAATTCAAGAACACTTATTTCCTTCAGCCTCTTTATTCTTTCCTCTAACATCTGCCAGGGAAATTGTACACATACACAACACACACACACACATACATACATACACACATATCTTCACTGAGATGCATGTTTGTGTGTATACATATGTAACATAGTTATTGAGATAAAATCCACATACCATAAGATTCACCTTTTTAAAGTGTATCTATGTTATGTGTATATATGCACACATATATATTTTATATGTATATGCCCATCAATGGTAAATAGATATATATTAGTATCCTTTCTACTTCTGACTACTGTGAATAATGGTGTGATGAACATTTGTGTATAAGTTTTTGTATGAACATGTGTTTTCATTTCTCTTAGGTGTATACCTAGAAGTGAAATTTCTAGGTCAATATTGTAACTGTATGTTTAACTTTTTGAAGAACTGCTCAACTGTTTTCCAAAGCAGTTGTACCATTTTACTTTTCGACCAGCAAAGTAGAGGGTTTCAGTTTCTCCACACCCTTGTAAATACTAGTTATTGTGTGTCTTTTTGATTACAGTGAAACTAGTAATAAGTGGTGTCTTATTGTGGTTTTCATTTACATTTATCTAATGGCTAATGATGTTGAGTATCCTTTCATGTATTTATTGGCCACTTGGTTATCTTCTTTGGAGAAATATTTCTCTAAATTCCTTGTCCAATTTTTAATTGGGTTATCTGTCTTCTTATTGCTGAGTTATTAAGAGTATGTTATATATTCTGGATAAAAGTACCTTGTTAGATATATGAATGGCAAAATTTTCCCCATCTGTGGACTTTTTCACTCTCTTGATGGTGTCCTCTGAAGCACAAGAGTCTGATTTTGATGAAGTCCAACTTACCAATTTTTTATTTTGTTGTTTGTGCTCATGGTGATATATATCAGAAGCCACTGCCTCACCCAACGTCATGAAGATTTACTTTATGTTTTTTTTCTAAGAGCTTTATTATTTTCATTTAAAAATTTATGTCTATGATCCATTTTGAGTTAATCTTTTTATATGGTGCAAAGTAGGGGCTTAACTACATTTTTCGTGTAACTATCCACTGTCCTAGCACCATTTGTTGAAAAACATTTCTTGATAAATGGTCTTGGCACTCTTGGTGAAAATAAGTTAACCAAAGACATATGGGTTTATTTCTGGAATCATATTTCTATTCCATTATATATGTCTATCCTTATGGCAGTATCTACACATTGCCTTAATTACTGTTGCTTTGCAGCAAGTTTTAAAACTGGAAGTGTGAGTTTTCCAACTTTGTTCTTCAAAATTGTTTTGATCTTTCTGAGTCTATCAGGTTGTTTTGAGTATTCCACATCCTACTGCCCAATGACCTATACAAGTGCATGATAAATATCTGTTAAATAAACAGAATAACTAAGGAATGAACAAGGTCTGTTGGCCTAGGAAAAGCACTTGCAAAACTTTTAAAGACTCTAATCCTTTTGTTGAATGTCTAAATGAAATGTTTCAAAGGGTAACAATAAAATAATGCTGCTCTGGTCTTCAGATGTGAAGAAAATGGCCTGACATCTTTAATATCTGTAAGCTAAATATTCCTAAATCTATTATATCAGGATTAGCAATAACCACATACCATAAAAAGAATAGATATGCTGCTTCTCTGATTAGTCTTCCTAGCATCTGTCATTTGTAGTTATAGTATGTTTATTTTTTTCATTCTATTTTATTTGGATGAATACAATTATTAGCAAGCTTATATAATTTAATCTTAAGAGATACAGAATAATTCTTCTTAGTAATCAAACTTGCCAAAATCATATGTGAATGACTACTTTGTTTTAAACAGAGTGAAATTAGCAAATTTTGGAAATTTCCCAAAGGTCAGAGAGAATGGTAGCCACTGAGTTTATGTCAGTTGCCTGAGTTTACAAGGTTTTGATTATACCACAGACTTTAAGAGACTAAATATGCTGTATTTTAACACTCCATATTTCCTCTGGAAAATAAGTGACAGGGTATCATTTTTTACATCATTAACCCTTTTTGGGTAAAAATGTACATACAGTAATAAGTTCTAAACTTTGCCAGAAGTTTAATCTACAGTGGACAGTATGGATTCCAAAGAGGAAAGAAATTAATTTTGAAAGGTTAGTTCCATCATGCTAATGCAGACTCCAGAGGTTCATTAGTGTTTGCAGACCAATCATGAATGTGTTAATCATCCTTGAACTATATCTTGAGCTTTTTAAGAGCAGGAAGACTTAGTCTTCTTTGGCAATATGTCAAAGTAGGGAAATCACATACATTATGGTTAGATTTATCTGCTATTTAAACTAACTTTGGCAAGTCTGTTAAATTCTCTGACAATCATTCCATTTTTGTGTGGATTCCAATTAAATGAGATAATTTATGAAAAATACCAGCAGAGTGTGTAATACAGGATAAGTGTTTAACCCCAAAGCTTCCAAATCAATTTTATTTTGAAACTTTATCTGGTAAACAGTTTACCTCAAAGCTGTGCCTCAGGGCTCTTCTAGGATACTCTCCTTCAGTTTTCACCTTCTTGGTCAGTAATCCTCTGCTGTGGATTGGCCCTGGCTGGGTCAGTGAGAGTGTGTTCTTGATTCTGCCCACCTCCGAGTCCAAGTCCAGCTTCTGTCTGTTGGATCCCACCTAGCCAGTGTCCTTTTCTCCATAATATTGCCTAGGCCTTGATGCCTTAACTTCGATATCAAGTCATATAAAATTGCGATTGAGCTCTATTTGTACTGCCTACACCAGAAGGGGCACAGAGTGACTCTGTCTTAAACCTTATCTTAATAGGTTTAATTTTTGAAGCTAAAAGTTCATTTTATCTATAAGCCAATTTTATAGGGAAAGGCCTCCAATATAACATTAAATTATTCATGAAAAATTTTAAATGAAAGTATTCCTACCTGATACAAGAAATCATATATCTAATCAAGTCCCTCATGCATGTTTTCCAAATTATTTACTGCACAAAAAGAGAGCTATTTATAGCATAAGCTATATGAATGATGACTGCTAGAGTTGCATTGTACACAATCTACACAACTGTATCTAATGGTTCTCTGCTTCTAGAATGCTCTGAAGTCCTGACAAAAATAATATTAACTGTTTACTTTGACTTATTCATGAAAATAATTTTGCTCTATCTCCAACTAATGGTTTTCTCCTAGTAATTTATCCCAGATTATGTATTTTTCTAAAAATTATACAAAAATATAATCCCAATACTTAGTTTTTTGTCAAAATATTTCTCAACATTATCTACTCAGATTAGCCTAAATATGTCTTCCTTCCACCACCATTATTTTTGATTCTGTTCAAACCCTTCACTTCAGAATTAGAATTTACAGAGAATTCAGAATCCATGCTGCAGACTACAGAAAGAGGAGAGTCCCAGTGACCAAAAAAAGAAAAGTAGTTCCACTTATAAGAGAATGCAATGCTTCTCAAACTTTAGTCATTTACAGACCTTAATGAAATTTAAAAAAAGTAAAATATAAAAGACGTACCAATATTGATGGAAATTATTTTTACAATTGCATTTTACACATAGAAATGCATATAAATTCAATATGAAATTGACCTACCTAAAACTGACCTACAAATTCAGTACAAATAAAAATATATTATTAAATTTCAAATAAACGTGATGACTGGCCACTGTTTGGTGGCTATTCATCTAATATTCTCTTGAGTTTCTCTTGGGATTGTTGTTTTCAATCATCCCCACTCTTGCTACCAGAATTTATCTCTATCTGAACTCTTGTTAAACTTTTATTCATTAGTCTCTGTCAAGCCATTTGGTTTTCACTTGTCCAAAATTCATCTTTTATATCTTTTTCATACTAGTTTTTCCTCAGCCAGAGATAATTAATGTGTATCTATCACATCAGTAGGATTTAAATGAAATCTTCAAATGTGGCCACTGACATTGGGGACAGTTATCTCCTAAAAGATGTCATCTCTATCACAGATTGTCAACAAACACATGAAAGGATGCTCAACATCACTAATCATTAGAGACATGCAAATCAAAACTACTATGGGGTATCACCTCACACCGGTCAGAATGGCCATCATCAGAAAATCTACAAACAATAAATGCTGGAGAGGGTGTGGAGAAAGGGGAACCCTCTTGCACTGTTGGTGGGAATGTAAATTGATACAGCCACTATGGTGAACAGTATGGAGGTTCCT